>NW_027175270.1:0-110000 GCF_028021215.1 Eschrichtius robustus
GCGTTAGGGTTAGGGTAGTTATTAAACCTATCCTACTCTCTAGATACCCCTTAGCACGTCAAGGAATATTATTTGGGGGTCCAACCATGGAGAAGAGTTTAGACACTAGGAGAAGATAAGGAACACACCCATTATCAAGAAATCACATTAGGATTCTCTTTTTAACCTGTTCCTTAAAATACTAGTGCTTAGGAAATCTATTGGAGGCAGAAGCAGTCAAGGGTAGCTTAGTGTTAGGGTTAGGGTTAGGGTTAGGTTTAGGGTTAGGCTACGGCTTAGGGTACGGGTCCGGGTACGGGTTCGGGTACGGCGTAGTGTATGGGTTAGGGTTAGGGTTAGGGTTAGTTTGAGGGTTAGGGCTCGGTTTAGCGTACGGGTTAGGATTAGGGTACGTGTTAGGGTTAGGGTAGGGGTTAGGGTTAGGGTACGCGTTAGGGTTAGGGTAGTTATTAAACCTATCCCACTCTTTAGATACCCCTTAGCACGTCAAGGCATATTATTTGGGGGTCCAGCCATGGAGAAGAGTTTAGACACTAGGAGAAGATAAGGAACACACCCATTATCAAGAAATCACATTAGGATTCTCTTTTTAACCTGTTCCTTAAAACACTAGTGCTTAGGAAATCTATTGGAGGCAGAAGCAGTCAAGGGTAGCTTAGGGTTAGGGTTAGGGTTAGGGTTAGGGTTAGGGTACGGCTCATGGTACGGGTTCGGGTACAGGTTCGGGTACGGCGTAGGGTATGGGTTAAGGTTAGGGTTAGGGTTATTTTTAGGGTTACGGCTCGGTTTAGGGTACGGGTTAGGATTAGGGTACGTGTTAGGGTTAGGGTAGGGGTTAGGGTTAGGGTACGCGTTAGGGTTAGGGTAGTTATTAAACCTATCCCACTCTCTAGATACCCCTTAGCACGTCAAGGAATATTATTTGGGGGTCCAGCCATGGAGAAGAGTTTAGACACTAGGAGCAGATAAGGAACACACCCATTATCAAGAAATCACATTACGATTATCTTTTTAACCTGTTCCTTAAAGCACTAGTGATTAGGAAATCTATTGGAGGCAGAAGCAGTCAAGGGTAGCTTAGGGTTAGGGTTAGGGTTAGGGTACGGCTTAGGGTACGGTTTCGGGTACGGGTTCGGGTATGGCGTAGGGTACGGTTTAGGGTTAGGTTTAGGGTTATTTTGAGGGTTAGGGCTCGGTTTAGTGTATGGGTTAGGATTAGGGTACGTGTTAGGGTTAGTGTAGGGGTTAGGGTTAGGGTACGCGTTAGGGTTAGGGTAGTTATTAAACCTATCCCACTCTCTAGATACCCCTTAGCACGTCAAGGAATATTATTTGGGGGTCCAGCCATGGAGAAGAGTTTAGACACTAGGAGAAGATAAGGAACACACCCCTTATCAAGAAATCACATTAGGATTCACTTTTTAACCTGTTCCTTAAAACACTAGTGCTTAGGAAATCTATTGGAGGCAGAAGCAGTCAAGGGTAGCTTAGGGTTAGGGTTAGGTTTAGGGTTAGTGTTAGGGTACGGCTTAGGGTACGGGTTCGGGTACGGGTTCGGGTACGGCGTAGGGTATGGGTTAGGGTTAGGGTTAGGGTTAGTTTGAGGGTTAGGGCTCGGTTTAGGGTACGGGTTAGGATTAGGGTACGTGTTAGGGTTAGGGTAGGGGTTAGGGTTAGGGTACGCGTTAGGGTTAGGGTAGTTATTAAACCTATCCCACTCTCTAGATACCCCTTAGCACGTCAAGGAATATTATTTGGGGGTCCAGACATGGAGAAGTGTTTAGACACTAGGAGAAGATAAGGAACACACCCATTATCAAGAAATCACATTAGGATTCTCTTTTTAACCTGTTCCTTAAAATCCTAGTGCTTAGGAAATCTATTGGAGGCAGAAGCAGTCCAGGGTAGGTTAGGGTTAGGGTTAGGGTTAGGGTACGGCTTAGGGTACGGGTTCGGGTATGGGTTCGGGTAATGGTTCCGGTACGGCGTAGGGTATGGGTTAGGTTAGGGGTAGTTTGAGGGTTAGGGCTCGGTTTAGGGTACGGGTTAGGATTAGGGTACGTGTTAGGGTTAGGGTAGGAGTTAGGGTTAGGGTACGCGTTAGGGTTAGGGTAGTTATTAAACCTATCCCACTCTCTAGATACCCCTTAGCAGGTCAAGGAATATTATTTGGGGGTCCAACCATGGAGAAGAGTTTAGACACTAGGAGAAGATAAGGAACACACCCATTACCAAGAAATCACATTAGGATTCTCTTTTTAACCTGTTCCTTAAAACACTAGTGCTTAGGAAATCTATTGGAGGCAGAAGCAGTCAAGGGTAGCTTAGTGTTAGGGTTAGGGTTAGGGTTAGGTTTAGGGTTAGGCTACGGCTTAGGGTACGGGTTCGGGTACAGGTTTGGGTACGGCGTAGGGTATGGGTTAGGGTTAGGGTTAGGGTTAGTTTGAGGGTTAGGGCTCGGTTTAGCCTACGGGTTAGGATTATGGTACGTGTTAGGGTTAGGGTAGGGGTTAGGGTTAGGGTACGCGTTAGGGTTAGGGTAGTTATTAAACCTATCCCACTCTCTAGATACCCCTATAGCACGTCAAGGAATATTATTTGGGGGTCCAGCCATGGAGAAGAGTTTAGACACTAGGAGAAGATAAGGAACACACCCATTATCAACAAATCACATTAGGATTCTCTTTTTAACCTGTTCCTTAAAACACTAGTGCTTAGGAAATCTATTGGAGGCAGAAGCAGTCAAGGGTAGCTTAGGGTTAGGGATAGGGTTAGGGTACGGCTTAGGGTACGGGTTCGGGTACGGGTTCGGGTACGGCGTAGGGTATGGGTTAGGGTTAGGGTTAGGGTTAGTTTGAGGGTTAGGGCTCGGTTTAGGGTACGGGTTAGGATTAGGGTACGTGTTAGGGTTAGGGTAGGGGTTAGGGTTAGGGTACGCGTTAGGGTTAGGGTAGTTATTAAACCTATCCCACTCTCTAGATACCCCTTAGCACGTCAAGGAATATTATTTGGGGGTCCAGACATGGAGAAGAGTTTAGACACTAGGAGAAGATAAGGAACACACCCATTATCAAGAAATCACATTAGGATTCTCTTTTTAACCTGTTCCTTAAAACCCTAGTGCTTAGGAAATCTATTGGAGGCAGAAGCAGTCAAGGGTAGCTTAGGGTTAGGGTTAGGGTTAGGGTACGGCTTAGGGTACGGGTTCGGGTACGGGTTCGGGTAATGGTTCGGGTACGGCGTAGGTTATGGGTTAGGGTAAGGTTTAGTTTGAGGGTTAGGGCTCGGTTTAGGGTACGGGTTAGGATTAGGGTACGTGTTAGGGTTAGGGTAGGGGTTAGGGTTAGGGTACGCGTTAGGGTTAGGGTAGTTATTAAACCTATCCCACTCTCTAGATACCCCTTAGCACGTCAAGGAATATTATTTGGGGGTCCAACCATGGAGAAGAGTTTAGACACTAGGAGAAGATAAGGAACACACCCATTATCAAGAAATCACATTAGGATTCTATTTTTAACCTTTTCCTTAAAACACTAGTGCTTAGGAAATCTATTGGAGGCAGAAGCATTCAAGGGTAGCTTAGTGTTAGGGTTAGGGTTAGGGTTAGGGTTAGGGTTAGGCTACGGCTTAGGGTACGGGTTCGGGTACGGGTTCGGGTACGGCGTAGGGTATGGTTTAGGGTTAGGGTTAGGGTTATTTTGAGGGTTAGGGCTCGGTTTAGTGTACGGGTTAGGATTAGGGTACGTGTTAGGGTTAGGGTAGGGGTTAGGGTTAGGGTACGCGTTAGGGTTAGGGTAGTTATTAAACCTATCCCACTCTCTAGATACCACTTAGCACGTCAAGGAATATTATTTGGGGGTCCAGCCATGGAGAAGAGTTTAGACACTAGGAGAAGATAAGGAACACATCCATTATCAAGAAATCACATTAGGATTCTCTATTTAACCTGTTCCTTAAAACACTAGTGCTTAGGAAATCTATTGGAGGCAGAAGCAGTCAAGGGTAGCTTAGGGTTAGGGTAGGGTTAGGGTTAGGGTTAGGGTTAGGGTACGGCTTCGAGTACGGGTTCGGGTACGGGTTCGGGTACGGCGTAGGTATGGTTTAGGGTTAGGGTTAGGGTTAGTTTGAGGGTTAGGGCTGGGTTTACGGTACGGGTTAGGATTAGTGTACGTGTTAGGGTTAGGGTAGGGGTTAGGGTTAGGGTACACGTTAGGGTTAGGGGAGTTATGAAACCTATCCCACTCTCTAGATACCCCTTAGCACGTCAAGGAATATTATTTGGGCGTCCAGACATGGAGAAGAGTTTAGACACTAGGAGAAGATAAGGAACACACCCATTATCAAGAAATCACATTAGGATTCTCTTTTTAACCTGTTCCTTAAAACACTAGTGCTTAGGAAATCTATTGGAGGCAGAAGCAGTCAAGGGTAGCTTAGGGTTAGGGTTAGGGTTAGGGTTAGTGTTAGGGTACGGCCTAGGGTACGGGTTCGGGTACGGGTTCGGGTACGGCGTAGGGTATGGGTTAGGGTTAGGGTTAGGGTTAGTTTGAGGGTTAGGGCTCGGTTTAGGGTACGGGTTAGGATTAGGGTACGTGTTAGGGTTAGGGTAGGGGTTAGGGTTAGGGTACGCGTTAGGGTTAGGGTAGTTATTAAACCTATCCCACTCTCTACATACCCCTTAGCACGTCAATGAATATTATTTGGGGGTCCAGCCATGGAGAAGAGTTTAGACACTAGGAGAAGATAAGGAACACACCCATTATCAAGAAATCACACTAGGATTCTCTTTTAAACCTGTTCCTTAAAACACTAGTGCTTAGGAAATCTATTGGAGGCAGAAGCAGTCAAGGGTAGCTTAGGATTATGGTTAGGTTTAGGGTACGGCTTAGGGTACGGGTTCGGGTACGGGTTCGGGTACGGCGTAGGGTATGGGTTAGGGTTAGGGTTAGGGTTAGTTTGAGGGTTAGGGCTCGGTTTAGGGTACGGGTTAGGATTAGGGTACGTGTTAGGGTTAGGGTAGGGGTTAGGGTTAGGGTACGCGTTAGGGTTAGGGTAGTTATTAAACCTATCCCACTCTCTAGATACCCCTTAGCACGTCAAGGAATATTATTTGGGGGTCCAGACATGGAGAAGAGTTTAGACACGAGGAGAAGATAAGGAACACACCCATTATCAAGAAATCACATTAGGATTCTCTTTTTAACCTGTTCCTTAAAACCCTAGTGCTTAGGAAATCTATTGGAGGCAGAAGCAGTCAAGGGTAGCTTAGGTTTAGGGTTAGGGTTAGGGTACGGCTTAGGGTACGGGTTCGGGTAATGGTTCGGGTACGGCGTAGGGTATGGGTTAGGGTAAGGGTAAGTTTGAGGGTTAGGGCTCGGTTTAGCGTACGGGTTAGGATTAGGGTACGTGTTAGGGTTAGGGTAGGGGTTAGGGTTAGGGTACGCGTTAGGGTTAGGGTAGTTATTAAACCTATCCCACTCTCTAGATACCCCTTAGCACGTCAAGGAATATTATTTGGGGGTCCAGCCATGGAGAAGAGTTTAGACACTAGGAGAAGATAAGGAACACACCCATTATCAACAAATCACACTAGGATTCTCTTTTAAACCTGTTCCTTAAAACACTAGTGCTCAGGAAATCTATTGGAGGCAGAAGCAGTCAAGGGTAGCTTAGGGTTAGGGTTAGGGTTACGGTTATGGTTAGGGTACGGCTTAGGGTACGGGTTGGGGTACGGGTTCGGGTACGGCATAGGGTATGGGTTAGGGTTAGGGTTAGGGTTAGTATGAGGGTTAGGGCTCGGATTAGGGTACGGGTTAGGATTAGGGTACGTGTTAGTGTTAGGGTAGGGGTAGGGTTAGGGTATGCGTTAGGGTTAGGGTATTTATTAAATCTATCCCACTCTCTAGATACCCCTTATCACGTCAAGGTATATTATTTGGGGGTCCAGCCATGGAGAAGAGTTTAGACACTAGGAGAAGATAAGGAACACACCCATTATCAAGAAATCTCATTAGGATTCTCTTTTTAACCTGTTCCTTAAAACACTAGTGCTTAGGAAATCTATTGGAGGCAGAAGCAGTCAAGGGTAGCTTAGGGTAAGTGTTAGGTTTAGGCTTAGTGTTAGGGTACGGCTTAGGGTACGGGTTCGGGTACGGGCTCGGGTACGGCGTAGGGTATGGGTTAGGGTTAGGGTTAGGGTTAGTTTGAGGGTTAGGGCTCGGTTTAGGGTACGGGTTAGGATTAGGGTACGTGTTAGGGTTAGGGTAGGGCTTAGGGTTAGGGTATGCGTTAGGGTTAGGGTAGTTATTAAACCTATCCCACTCTCTAGATACCCCTTAGAACGTCAAGGAATATTATTTGGGGGTCCAGTCATGGAGAAGAGTTTAGACACTAGGGGAAGATAAGGAACACACCGATTATCAAGAAATCACATTAGGATTCTCTTTTTAACCTGTTCCTTAAAACACTAGTGCTTAGGAAATCTATTGGAGGCATTAGCAGTCAAGGGTAGCTTAGGATTAGGGTTAGGTTTAGGGTACGGCTTAGGGTACGGGTTCGGGTACGGGTTCGGGTACGGCGTAGGGTATGGGTTAGGGTTAGGGTTAGGGTTAGTTTGAGGGTTAGGGCTCGGTTTAGGGTACGGGTTAGGATTAGGGTACGTGTTAGGGTTAGGGTAGGGGTTAGGGTTTGGGTACGCGTTAGGGTTAGGGTAGTTATTAAACCTATCCCACTCTCTAGATACCCCTTAGCACGTCAAGGAATATTATTTGGGGGTCCAGACATGGAGAAGAGTTTAGACACTAGGAGAAGATAAGGAACACACCCATTATCAAGAAATCACATTAGGATTCTCTTTTTAACCTGTTCCTTAAAACCGTAGTGCTTAGGAAATCTATTGGAGGCAGAAGCAGTCAAGGGTAGCTTAGGGTTAGGGTTAGGGTTAGGGTACGGCTTAGGGTACGGGTTCGGGTACGGGTTCGGGTAATGGTTCGGGTACGGCGTAGGTTATGGGTTAGGGTAAGGGTTAGTTTGAGGGTTAGGGCTCGGTTTAGGGTACGGGTTAGGATTAGGGTACGTGTTAGGGTTAGGGTAGGGGTTAGGGTTAGGGTACGCGTTAGGGTTAGGGTAGTTATTAAACCTATCCCACTCTCTAGATACCCCTTAGCACGTCAAGGAATATTATTTGGGGGTCCAACCATGGAGAAGAGTTTAGACACTAGGAGAAGATAAGGAACACACCCATTATCAAGAAATCACATTAGGATTCTATTTTTAACCTTTTCCTTAAAACACTAGTGCTTAGGAAATCTATTGGAGGCAGAAGCATTCAAGGGTAGCTTAGTGTTAGGGTTAGGGTTAGGGTTAGGGTTAGGGTTAGGCTACGGCTTAGGGTACGGGTTCGGGTACGGGTTCGGGTACGGCGTAGGGTATGGTTTAGGGTTAGGGTTAGGGTTATTTTGAGGGTTAGGGCTCGGTTTAGTGTACGGGTTAGGATTAGGGTACGTGTTAGGGTTAGGGTAGGGGTTAGGGTTAGGGTACGCGTTAGGGTTAGGGTAGTTATTAAACCTATCCCACTCTCTAGATACCACTTAGCACGTCAAGGAATATTATTTGGGGGTCCAGCCATGGAGAAGAGTTTAGACACTAGGAGAAGATAAGGAACACATCCATTATCAAGAAATCACATTAGGATTCTCTATTTAACCTGTTCCTTAAAACACTAGTGCTTAGGAAATCTATTGGAGGCAGAAGCAGTCAAGGGTAGCTTAGGGTTAGGGTAGGGTTAGGGTTAGGGTTAGGGTTAGGGTACGGCTTCGAGTACGGGTTCGGGTACGGGTTCGGGTACGGCGTAGGTATGGTTTAGGGTTAGGGTTAGGGTTAGTTTGAGGGTTAGGGCTGGGTTTACGGTACGGGTTAGGATTAGTGTAAGTGTTAGGGTTAGGGTAGGGGTTAGGGTTAGGGTACACGTTAGGGTTAGGGGAGTTATTAAACCTATCCCACTCTCTAGATACCCCTTAGCACGTCAAGGAATATTATTTGGGCGTCCAGACATGGAGAAGAGTTTAGACACTAGGAGAAGATAAGGAACACACCCATTATCAAGAAATCACATTAGGATTCTCTTTTTAACCTGTTCCTTAAAACACTAGTGCTTAGGAAATCTATTGGAGGCAGAAGCAGTCAAGGGTAGCTTAGGGTTAGGGTTAGGGTTAGGGTTAGTGTTAGGGTACGGCTTAGGGTACGGGTTCGGGTACGGGTTCGGGTACGGCGTAGGGTATGGGTTAGGGTTAGGGTTAGGGTTAGTTTGAGGGTTAGGGCTCGGTTTAGGGTACGGGTTAGGATTAGGGTACGTTTTAGGGTTAGGGTAGGGGTTAGGGTTAGGGTACGCGTTAGGGTTAGGGTAGTTATTAAACCTATCCCACTCTCTAGATACCCCTTAGCACGTCAAGGAATATTATTTGGGGGTCCAGCCATGGAGAAGAGTTTAGACACTAGGAGAAGATAAGGAACACACCCATTATCAAGAAATCACACTAGGATTCTCTTTTAAACCTGTTCCTTAAAACACTAGTGCTTAGGAAATCTATTGGAGGCAGAAGCAGTCAAGGGTAGCTTAGGATTAGGGTTAGGTTTAGGGTACGGCTTAGGGTACGGGTTCGGGTACGGGTTCGGGTACGGCGTAGGGTATGGGTTAGGGTTAGGGTTAGGGTTAGTTTGAGGGTTAGGGCTCGGTTTAGGGTACGGGTTAGGATTAGGGTACGTGTTAGGGTTAGGGTAGGGGTTAGGGTTAGGGTACGCGTTAGGGTTAGGGTAGTTATTAAACCTATCCCACTCTCTAGATACCCCTTAGCACGTCAAGGAATATTATTTGGGGGTCCAGACATGGAGAAGAGTTTAGACACGAGGAGAAGATAAGGAACACACCCATTATCAAGAAATCACATTAGGATTCTCTTTTTAACCTGTTCCTTAAAACCCTAGTGCTTAGGAAATCTATTGGAGGCAGAAGCAGTCAAGGGTAGCTTAGGGTTAGGGTTAGGGTTAGGGTACGGCTTAGGGTACGGGTTCGGGTACGGGTTCGGGTACGGCGTAGGGTATGGGTTAGGGTTAGGGTTAGGGTTAGTTTGAGGGTTAGGGCTCGGTTTAGGGTACGGGTTAGGATTAGGGTACGTGTTAGGGTTAGGGTAGGGGTTAGGGTTAGGGTACGCGTTAGGGTTAGGGTAGTTATTAAACCTATCCCACTCTCTAGATACCCTTTAGCACGTCAAGGAATATTATTTGGGGGTCCAGCCATGGAGAAGAGTTTAGACACTAGGAGAAGATAAGGAACACACCCATTATCAACAAATCACACTAGGATTCTCTTTTAAACCTGTTCCTTAAAACACTAGTGCTTAGGAAATCTATTGGAGGCAGAAGCAGTCAAGGGTAGCTTAGGGTTAGGGTTAGGGTTACGGTTATGGTTAGGGTACGGCTTAGGGTACGGGTTGGGGTACGGGTTCGGGTACGGCATAGGGTATGGGTTAGGGTTAGGGTTAGGGTTAGTATGAGGGTTAGGGCTCGGATTAGGGTACGGGTTAGGATTAGGGTACGTGTTAGTGTTAGGGTAGGGGTAGGGTTAGGGTATGCGTTAGGGTTAGGGTATTTATTAAATCTATCCCACTCTCTAGATACCCCTTATCACGTCAAGGTATATTATTTGGGGGTCCAGCCATGGAGAAGAGTTTAGACACTAGGAGAAGATAAGGAACACACCCATTATCAAGAAATCTCATTAGGATTCTCTTTTTAACCTGTTCCTTAAAACACTAGTGCTTAGGAAATCTATTGGAGGCAGAAGCAGTCAAGGGTAGCTTAGGGTAAGTGTTAGGTTTAGGCTTAGTGTTAGGGTACGGCTTAGGGTACGGGTTCGGGTACGGGCTCGGGTACGGCGTAGGGTATGGGTTAGGGTTAGGGTTAGGGTTAGTTTGAGGGTTAGGGCTCGGTTTAGGGTACGGGTTAGGATTAGGGTACGTGTTAGGGTTAGGGTAGGGCTTAGGGTTAGGGTACGCGTTAGGGTTAGGGTAGTTATTAAACCTATCCCACTCTCTAGATACCCCTTAGCACGTCAAGGAATATTATTTGGGGGTCCAGTCATGGAGAAGAGTTTAGACACTAGGGGAAGATAAGGAACACACCGATTATCAAGAAATCACATTAGGATTCTCTTTTTAACCTGTTCCTTAAAACACTAGTGCTTAGGAAATCTATTGGAGGCATTAGCAGTCAAGGGTAGCTTAGGATTAGGGTTAGGTTTAGGGTACGGCTTAGGGTACGGGTTCGGGTACGGGTTCGGGTACGGCGTAGGGTAAGGGTTAGGGTTAGGGTTAGGGTTAGTTTGAGGGTTAGGGCTCGGTTTAGGTTACGGGTTAGGATTAGGGTACGTGTTAGGGTTAGGGTAGGGGTTAGGGTTAGGGTACGCGTTAGGGTTAGGGTAGTTATTAAACCTATCCCACTCTCTAGATACCCCTTAGCACGTCAAGGAATATTATTTGGGGGTCCAGACATGGAGAAGAGTTTAGACACGAGGAGAAGATAAGGAACACACCCATTATCAAGAAATCACATTAGGATTCTCTTTTTAACCTGTTCCTTAAAACCCTAGTGCTTAGGAAATCTATTGGAGGCAGAAGCAGTCAAGGGTAGCTTAGGTTTAGGGTTAGGGTTAGGGTACGGCTTAGGGTACAGGTTCGGGTACGGGTTCGGGTAATGGTTTGGGTACGGCGTAGGGTATGGGTTAGGGTAAGTGTTAGTTTGAGGGTTAGGGCTCGGTTTAGGGTACGGGTTAGGATTAGGGTACGTGTTAGGGTTAGGGTAGGGGTTAGGGTTAGGGTACGCGTTAGGGTTAGGGTAGTTATTAAACCTATCCTACTGTCTAGATACCCCTTAGCACGTCAAGGAATATTATTTGGGGGTCCAACCATGGAGAAGAGTTTAGACACTAGGAGAAGATAAGGAACACACCCATTATCAAGAAATCACATTAGGATTCTCTTTTTAACCTGTTCCTTAATACACTAGTGCTTAGGAAATCTACTGGAGGCAGAAGCAGTCAAGGGTAGCTTAGGGTTAGGGTTAGGGTTAGGGTTAGGGTTAGGGTACGGCTTAGGGTACGGGTTCGGGTACGGGTTCGGGTACGGCGTAGGGTAAGGGTTAGGGTTAGGGTTAGGGTTAGTTTGAGGGTTAGGGCTCGGTTTAGGTTACGGGTTAGGATTAGGGTACGTGTTAGGGTTAGGGTAGGGGTTAGGGTTAGGGTACGCGTTAGGGTTAGGGTAGTTATTAAACCTATCCCACTCTCTAGATACCCCTTAGCACGTCAAGGAATATTATTTGGGGGTCCAGACATGGAGAAGAGTTTAGACACGAGGAGAAGATAAGGAACACACCCATTATCAAGAAATCACATTAGGATTCTCTTTTTAACCTGTTCCTTAAAACCCTAGTGCTTAGGAAATCTATTGGAGGCAGAAGCAGTCAAGGGTAGCTTAGGTTTAGGGTTAGGGTTAGGGTACGGCTTAGGGTACAGGTTCGGGTACGGGTTCGGGTAATGGTTTGGGTACGGCGTAGGGTATGGGTTAGGGTAAGGGTTAGTTTGAGGGTTAGGGCTCGGTTTAGGGTACGGGTTAGGATTAGGGTACGTGTTAGGGTTAGGGTAGGGGTTAGGGTTAGGGTACGCGTTAGGGTTAGGGTAGTTATTAAACCTATCCCACTCTCTAGATACCCCTTAGCACGTCAAGGAATATTATTTGGGGGTCCAACCATGGAGAAGAGTTTAGACACTAGGAGAAGATAAGGAACACACCCATTATCAAGAAATCACATTAGGATTCTCTTTTTAACCTGTTCCTTAAAATACTAGTGCTTAGGAAATCTATTGGAGGCAGAAGCAGTCAAGGGTAGCTTAGTGTTAGGGTTAGGGTTAGGGTTAGGTTTAGGGTTAGGCTACGGCTTAGGGTACGGGTTCGGGTACGGGTTCGGGTACGGCGTAGTGTATGGGTTAGGGTTAGGGTTAGGGTTAGTTTGAGGGTTAGGGCTCGGTTTAGCGTACGGGTTAGGATTAGGGTACGTGTTAGGGTTAGGGTAGGGGTTAGGGTTAGGGTACGCGTTAGGGTTAGGGTAGTTATTAAACCTATCCCACTCTCTAGATACCCCTTAGCACGTCAAGGCATATTATTTGGGGGTCCAGCCATGGAGAAGAGTTTAGACACTAGGAGAAGATAAGGAACACACCCATTATCAACAAATCACATTAGGATTCTCTTTTAAACCTGTTCCTTAAAACACTAGTGCTTAGGAAATCTATTGGAGGCAGAAGCAGTCAAGGGTAGCTTAGGGTTAGGGTTAGGGTTAGGGTTAGGGTTAGGGTACGGCTCATGGTACGGGTTCGGGTACAGGTTCGGGTACGGCGTAGGGTATGGGTTAAGGTTAGGGTTAGGGTTATTTTGAGGGTTACGGCTCGGTTTAGGGTACGGGTTAGGATTAGGGTACGTGTTAGGGTTAGGGTAGTGGTTAGGGTTAGGGTACGCGTTAGGGTTAGGGTAGTTATTAAACCTATCCCACTCTCTAGATACCCCTTAGCACGTCAAGGAATATTATTTGGGGGTCCAGCCATGGAGAAGAGTTTAGACACTAGGAGCAGATAAGGAACACACCCATTATCAAGAAATCACATTACGATTATCTTTTTAACCTGTTCCTTAAAGCACTAGTGATTAGGAAATCTATTGGAGGCAGAAGCAGTCAAGGGTAGCGTAGGGTTAGGGTTAGGGTTAGGGTACGGCTTAGGGTACGGTTTCGGGTACGGGTTCGGGTATGGCGTAGGGTACGGTTTAGGGTTAGGTTTAGGGTTATTTTGAGGGTTAGGGCTCGGTTTAGTGTATGGGTTAGGATTAGGGTACGTGTTAGGGTTAGTGTAGGGGTTAGGGTTAGGGTACGCGTTAGGGTTAGGGTAGTTATTAAACCTATCCCACTCTCTAGATACCCCTTAGCACGTCAAGGAATATTATTTGGGGGTCCAGCCATGGAGAAGAGTTTAGACACTAGGAGAAGATAAGGAACACACCCCTTATCAAGAAATCACATTAGGATTCACTTTTTAACCTGTTCCTTAAAACACTAGTGCTTAGGAAATCTATTGGAGGCAGAAGCAGTCAAGGGTAGCTTAGGGTTAGGGTTAGGTTTAGGGTTAGTGTTAGGGTACGGCTTAGGGTACGGGTTCGGGTACGGGTTCGGGTACGGCGTAGGGTATGGGTTAGGGTTAGGGTTAGGGTTAGTTTGAGGGTTAGGGCTCGGTTTAGGGTACGGGTTAGGATTAGGGTACGTGTTAGGGTTAGGGTAGGGGTTAGGGTTAGGGTACGCGTTAGGGTTAGGGTAGTTATTAAACCTATCCCACTCTCTAGATACCCCTTAGCACGTCAAGGAATATTATTTGGGGGTCCAGACATGGAGAAGTGTTTAGACACTAGGAGAAGATAAGGAACACACCCATTATCAAGAAATCACAATTGGATTCTCTTTTTAACCTGTTCCTTAAAACCCTAGTGCTTAGGAAATCTATTGGAGGCAGAAGCAGTCCAGGGTAGGTTAGGGTTAGGGTTAGGGTTAGGGTACGGCTTAGGGTACGGGTTCGGGTACGGGTTCGGGTAATGGTTCCGGTACGGCGTAGGGTATGGGTTAGGTTAGGGGTAGTTTGAGGGTTAGGGCTCGGTTTAGGGTACGGGTTAGGATTAGGGTACGTGTTAGGGTTAGGGTAGGAGTTAGGGTTAGCGTACGCGTTAGGGTTAGGGTAGTTATTAAACCTATCCCACTCTCTAGATACCCCTTAGCAGGTCAAGGAATATTATTTGGGGGTCCAACCATGGAGAAGAGTTTAGACACTAGGAGAAGATAAGGAACACACCCATTATCAAGAAATCACATTAGGATTCTCTTTTTAACCTGTTCCTTAAAACACTAGTGCTTAGGAAATCTATTGGAGGCAGAAGCAGTCAAGGGTAGCTTAGTGTTAGGGTTAGGGTTAGGGTTAGGGTTAGGGTTAGGCTACGGCTTAGGGTACGGGTTCGGGTACAGGTTTGGGTACGGCGTAGGGTATGGGTTAGGGTTAGGGTTAGGGTTAGTTTGAGGGTTAGGGCTCGGTTTAGCGTACGGGTTAGGATTATGGTACGTGTTAGGGTTAGGGTAGGGGTTAGGGTTAGGGTACGCGTTAGGGTTAGGGTAGTTATTAAACCTATCCCACTCTCTAGATACCCCTATAGCACGTCAAGGAATATTATTTGGGGGTCCAGCCATGGAGAAGAGTTTAGACACTAGGAGAAGATAAGGAACACACCCATTATCAACAAATCACATTAGGATTCTCTTTTTAACCTGTTCCTTAAAACACTAGTGCTTAGGAAATCTATTGGAGGCAGAAGCAGTCAAGGGTAGCTTAGGATTAGGGTTAGGTTTAGGGTACGGCTTAGGGTACGGGTTCGGGTACGGGTTCGGGTACGGCGTAGGGTATGGGTTAGGGTTAGGGTTAGGGTTAGTTTGAGGGTTAGGGCTCGGTTTAGGGTACGGGTTAGGATTAGGGTACGTGTTAGGGTTAGGGTAGGGGTTAGGGTTAGGGTACGCGTTAGGGTTAGGGTAGTTATTAAACCTATCCCACTCTCTAGATACCCCTTAGCACGTCAAGGAATATTATTTGGGGGTCCAGACATGGAGAAGAGTTTAGACACGAGGAGAAGATAAGGAACACACCCATTATCAAGAAATCACATTAGGATTCTCTTTTTAACCTGTTCCTTAAAACCCTAGTGCTTAGGAAATCTATTGGAGGCAGAAGCAGTCAAGGGTAGCTTAGGGTTAGGGTTAGGGTTAGGGTACGGCTTAGGGTACGGGTTCGGGTACGGGTTCGGGTACGGCGTAGGGTATGGGTTAGGGTTAGGGTTAGGGTTAGTTTGAGGGTTAGGGCTCGGTTTAGGGTACGGGTTAGGATTAGGGTACGTGTTAGGGTTAGGGTAGGGGTTAGGGTTAGGGTACGCGTTAGGGTTAGGGTAGTTATTAAACCTATCCCACTCTCTAGATACCCTTTAGCACGTCAAGGAATATTATTTGGGGGTCCAGCCATGGAGAAGAGTTTAGACACTAGGAGAAGATAAGGAACACACCCATTATCAACAAATCACACTAGGATTCTCTTTTAAACCTGTTCCTTAAAACACTAGTGCTTAGGAAATCTATTGGAGGCAGAAGCAGTCAAGGGTAGCTTAGGGTTAGGGTTAGGGTTACGGTTATGGTTAGGGTACGGCTTAGGGTACGGGTTGGGGTACGGGTTCGGGTACGGCATAGGGTATGGGTTAGGGTTAGGGTTAGGGTTAGTATGAGGGTTAGGGCTCGGATTAGGGTACGGGTTAGGATTAGGGTACGTGTTAGTGTTAGGGTAGGGGTAGGGTTAGGGTATGCGTTAGGGTTAGGGTATTTATTAAATCTATCCCACTCTCTAGATACCCCTTATCACGTCAAGGTATATTATTTGGGGGTCCAGCCATGGAGAAGAGTTTAGACACTAGGAGAAGATAAGGAACACACCCATTATCAAGAAATCTCATTAGGATTCTCTTTTTAACCTGTTCCTTAAAACACTAGTGCTTAGGAAATCTATTGGAGGCAGAAGCAGTCAAGGGTAGCTTAGGGTAAGTGTTAGGTTTAGGCTTAGTGTTAGGGTACGGCTTAGGGTACGGGTTCGGGTACGGGCTCGGGTACGGCGTAGGGTATGGGTTAGGGTTAGGGTTAGGGTTAGTTTGAGGGTTAGGGCTCGGTTTAGGGTACGGGTTAGGATTAGGGTACGTGTTAGGGTTAGGGTAGGGCTTAGGGTTAGGGTACGCGTTAGGGTTAGGGTAGTTATTAAACCTATCCCACTCTCTAGATACCCCTTAGCACGTCAAGGAATATTATTTGGGGGTCCAGTCATGGAGAAGAGTTTAGACACTAGGGGAAGATAAGGAACACACCGATTATCAAGAAATCACATTAGGATTCTCTTTTTAACCTGTTCCTTAAAACACTAGTGCTTAGGAAATCTATTGGAGGCATTAGCAGTCAAGGGTAGCTTAGGATTAGGGTTAGGTTTAGGGTACGGCTTAGGGTACGGGTTCGGGTACGGGTTCGGGTACGGCGTAGGGTAAGGGTTAGGGTTAGGGTTAGGGTTAGTTTGAGGGTTAGGGCTCGGTTTAGGTTACGGGTTAGGATTAGGGTACGTGTTAGGGTTAGGGTAGGGGTTAGGGTTAGGGTACGCGTTAGGGTTAGGGTAGTTATTAAACCTATCCCACTCTCTAGATACCCCTTAGCACGTCAAGGAATATTATTTGGGGGTCCAGACATGGAGAAGAGTTTAGACACGAGGAGAAGATAAGGAACACACCCATTATCAAGAAATCACATTAGGATTCTCTTTTTAACCTGTTCCTTAAAACCCTAGTGCTTAGGAAATCTATTGGAGGCAGAAGCAGTCAAGGGTAGCTTAGGTTTAGGGTTAGGGTTAGGGTACGGCTTAGGGTACAGGTTCGGGTACGGGTTCGGGTAATGGTTTGGGTACGGCGTAGGGTATGGGTTAGGGTAAGTGTTAGTTTGAGGGTTAGGGCTCGGTTTAGGGTACGGGTTAGGATTAGGGTACGTGTTAGGGTTAGGGTAGGGGTTAGGGTTAGGGTACGCGTTAGGGTTAGGGTAGTTATTAAACCTATCCTACTGTCTAGATACCCCTTAGCACGTCAAGGAATATTATTTGGGGGTCCAACCATGGAGAAGAGTTTAGACACTAGGAGAAGATAAGGAACACACCCATTATCAAGAAATCACATTAGGATTCTCTTTTTAACCTGTTCCTTAATACACTAGTGCTTAGGAAATCTACTGGAGGCAGAAGCAGTCAAGGGTAGCTTAGGGTTAGGGTTAGGGTTAGGGTTAGGGTTAGGGTACGGCTTAGGGTACGGGTTCGGGTACGGGTTCGGGTACGGCGTAGGGTAAGGGTTAGGGTTAGGGTTAGGGTTAGTTTGAGGGTTAGGGCTCGGTTTAGGTTACGGGTTAGGATTAGGGTACGTGTTAGGGTTAGGGTAGGGGTTAGGGTTAGGGTACGCGTTAGGGTTAGGGTAGTTATTAAACCTATCCCACTCTCTAGATACCCCTTAGCACGTCAAGGAATATTATTTGGGGGTCCAGACATGGAGAAGAGTTTAGACACGAGGAGAAGATAAGGAACACACCCATTATCAAGAAATCACATTAGGATTCTCTTTTTAACCTGTTCCTTAAAACCCTAGTGCTTAGGAAATCTATTGGAGGCAGAAGCAGTCAAGGGTAGCTTAGGTTTAGGGTTAGGGTTAGGGTACGGCTTAGGGTACAGGTTCGGGTACGGGTTCGGGTAATGGTTTGGGTACGGCGTAGGGTATGGGTTAGGGTAAGGGTTAGTTTGAGGGTTAGGGCTCGGTTTAGGGTACGGGTTAGGATTAGGGTACGTGTTAGGGTTAGGGTAGGGGTTAGGGTTAGGGTACGCGTTAGGGTTAGGGTAGTTATTAAACCTATCCCACTCTCTAGATACCCCTTAGCACGTCAAGGAATATTATTTGGGGGTCCAACCATGGAGAAGAGTTTAGACACTAGGAGAAGATAAGGAACACACCCATTATCAAGAAATCACATTAGGATTCTCTTTTTAACCTGTTCCTTAAAATACTAGTGCTTAGGAAATCTATTGGAGGCAGAAGCAGTCAAGGGTAGCTTAGTGTTAGGGTTAGGGTTAGGGTTAGGTTTAGGGTTAGGCTACGGCTTAGGGTACGGGTTCGGGTACGGGTTCGGGTACGGCGTAGTGTATGGGTTAGGGTTAGGGTTAGGGTTAGTTTGAGGGTTAGGGCTCGGTTTAGCGTACGGGTTAGGATTAGGGTACGTGTTAGGGTTAGGGTAGGGGTTAGGGTTAGGGTACGCGTTAGGGTTAGGGTAGTTATTAAACCTATCCCACTCTCTAGATACCCCTTAGCACGTCAAGGCATATTATTTGGGGGTCCAGCCATGGAGAAGAGTTTAGACACTAGGAGAAGATAAGGAACACACCCATTATCAACAAATCACATTAGGATTCTCTTTTAAACCTGTTCCTTAAAACACTAGTGCTTAGGAAATCTATTGGAGGCAGAAGCAGTCAAGGGTAGCTTAGGGTTAGGGTTAGGGTTAGGGTTAGGGTTAGGGTACGGCTCATGGTACGGGTTCGGGTACAGGTTCGGGTACGGCGTAGGGTATGGGTTAAGGTTAGGGTTAGGGTTATTTTGAGGGTTACGGCTCGGTTTAGGGTACGGGTTAGGATTAGGGTACGTGTTAGGGTTAGGGTAGTGGTTAGGGTTAGGGTACGCGTTAGGGTTAGGGTAGTTATTAAACCTATCCCACTCTCTAGATACCCCTTAGCACGTCAAGGAATATTATTTGGGGGTCCAGCCATGGAGAAGAGTTTAGACACTAGGAGCAGATAAGGAACACACCCATTATCAAGAAATCACATTACGATTATCTTTTTAACCTGTTCCTTAAAGCACTAGTGATTAGGAAATCTATTGGAGGCAGAAGCAGTCAAGGGTAGCGTAGGGTTAGGGTTAGGGTTAGGGTACGGCTTAGGGTACGGGTTCGGGTACGGGTTCGGGTAATGGTTCCGGTACGGCGTAGGGTATGGGTTAGGTTAGGGGTCGTTTGAGGGTTAGGGCTCGGTTTAGGGTACGGGTTAGGATTAGGGTACGTGTTAGGGTTAGGGTAGGAGTTAGGGTTAGCGTACGCGTTAGGGTTAGGGTAGTTATTAAACCTATCCCACTCTCTAGATACCCCTTAGCAGGTCAAGGAATATTATTTGGGGGTCCAACCATGGAGAAGAGTTTAGACACTAGGAGAAGATAAGGAACACACCCATTATCAAGAAATCACATTAGGATTCTCTTTTTAACCTGTTCCTTAAAACACTAGTGCTTAGGAAATCTATTGGAGGCAGAAGCAGTCAAGGGTAGCTTAGTGTTAGGGTTAGGGTTAGGGTTAGGGTTAGGGTTAGGCTACGGCTTAGGGTACGGGTTCGGGTACAGGTTTGGGTACGGCGTAGGGTATGGGTTAGGGTTAGGGTTAGGGTTAGTTTGAGGGTTAGGGCTCGGTTTAGCGTACGGGTTAGGATTATGGTACGTGTTAGGGTTAGGGTAGGGGTTAGGGTTAGGGTACGCGTTAGGGTTAGGGTAGTTATTAAACCTATCCCACTCTCTAGATACCCCTATAGCACGTCAAGGAATATTATTTGGGGGTCCAGCCATGGAGAAGAGTTTAGACACTAGGAGAAGATAAGGAACACACCCATTATCAACAAATCACATTAGGATTCTCTTTTTAACCTGTTCCTTAAAACACTAGTGCTTAGGAAATCTATTGGAGGCAGAAGCAGTCAAGGGTAGCTTAGGGTTAGGGTTAGGGTTAGGGTACGGCTTAGGGTACGGGTTCGGGTACGGGTTCGGGTACGGCGTAGGGTATGGGTTAGGGTTAGGGTTAGGGTTAGTTTGAGGGTTAGGGCTCGGTTTAGGGTACGGGTTAGGATTAGGGTACGTGTTAGGGTTAGGGTAGGGGTTAGGGTTAGGGTACGCGTTAGGGTTAGGGTAGTTATTAAACCTATCCCACTCTCTAGATACCCCTTAGCACGTCAAGGAATATTATTTGGGGGTCCAGACATGGAGAAGAGTTTAGACACTAGGAGAAGATAAGGAACACACCCATTATCAAGAAATCACATTAGGATTCTCTTTTTAACCTGTTCCTTAAAACCCTAGTGCTTAGGAAATCTATTGGAGGCAGAAGCAGTCAAGGGTAGCTTAGGGTTAGGGTTAGGGTTAGGGTACGGCTTAGGGTACGGGTTCGGGTACGGGTTCGGGTAATGGTTCGGGTACGGCGTAGGTTATGGGTTAGGGTAAGGGTTAGTTTGAGGGTTAGGGCTCGGTTTAGGGTACGGGTTAGGATTAGGGTACGTGTTAGGGTTAGGGTAGGGGTTAGGGTTAGGGTACGCGTTAGGGTTAGGGTAGTTATTAAACCTATCCCACTCTCTAAATACCCCTTAGCACGTCAAGGAATATTATTTGGGGGTCCAACCATGGAGAAGAGTTTAGACACTAGGAGAAGATAAGGAACACACCCATTATCAAGAAATCACATTAGGATTCTCTTTTTAACCTTTTCCTTAAAACACTAGTGCTTAGGAAATCTATTGGAGGCAGAAGCATTCAAGGGTAGCTTAGTGTTAGGGTTAGGGTTAGGGTTAGGGTTAGGGTTAGGCTACGGCTTAGGGTACGGGTTCGGGTACGGGTTCGGGTACGGCGTAGGGTATGGTTTAGGGTTAGGGTTAGGGTTATTTTGAGGGTTAGGGCTCGGTTTAGTGTATGGGTTAGGATTAGGGTACGTGTTAGGGTTAGGGTAGGGGTTAGGGTTAGGGTACGCGTTAGGGTTAGGGTAGTTATTAAACCTATCCCACTCTCTAGATACCACTTAGCACGTCAAGGAATATTATTTGGGGGTCCAGCCATGGAGAAGAGTTTAGACACTAGGAGAAGATAAGGAACACATCCATTATCAAGAAATCACATTAGGATTCTCTATTTAACCTGTTCCTTAAAACACTAGTGCTTAGGAAATCTATTGGAGGCAGAAGCAGTCAAGGGTAGCTTAGGGTTAGGGTAGGGTTAGGGTTAGGGTTAGGGTTAGGGTACGGCTTCGAGTACGGGTTCGGGTACGGGTTCGGGTACGGCGTAGGTATGGGTTAGGGTTAGGGTTAGGGTTAGTTTGAGGGTTAGGGCTGGGTTTACGGTACGGGTTAGGATTAGTGTACGTGTTAGGGTTAGGGTAGGGGTTAGGGTTAGGGTACACGTTAGGGTTAGGGGAGTTATGAAACCTATCCCACTCTCTAGATACCCCTTAGCACGTCAAGGAATATTATTTGGGCGTCCAGACATGGAGAAGAGTTTAGACACTAGGAGAAGATAAGGAACACACCCATTATCAAGAAATCACATTAGGATTCTCTTTTTAACCTGTTCCTTAAAACACTAGTGCTTAGGAAATCTATTGGAGGCAGAAGCAGTCAAGGGTAGCTTAGGGTTAGGGTTAGGGTTAGGGTTAGTGTTAGGGTACGGCTTAGGGTACGGGTTCGGGTACGGGTTCGGGTACGGCGTAGGGTATGGGTTAGGGTTAGGGTTAGGGTTAGTTTGAGGGTTAGGGCTCGGTTTAGGGTACGGGTTAGGATTATGGTACGTGTTAGGGTTAGGGTAGGGGTTAGGGTTAGGGTACGCGTTAGGGTTAGGGTAGTTATTAAACCTATCCCACTCTCTAGATACCCCTTATCACGTCAAGGACTATTATTTGGGGGTCCAGTCATGGAGAAGAGTTTAGACACTAGGGGAAGATAAGGAACACACCGATTATCAAGAAATCACATTAGGATTCTCTTTTTAACCTGTTCCTTAAAACACTAGTGCTTAGGAAATCTATTGGAGGCATTAGCAGTCAAGGGTAGCTTAGGATTAGGGTTAGGTTTAGGGTACGGCTTAGGGTACGGGTTCGGGTATGGGTTTGGGTACGGCGTAGGGTATGGGTTAGGGTTAGGGTTAGAGTTAGTTTGAGGGTTAGGGCTCGGTTTAGGTTACGGGTTAGGATTAGGGTACGTGTTAGGGTTAGGGTAGGGGTTAGGGTTAGGGTACGCGTTAGGGTTAGGGTAGTTATTAAACCTATCCCACTCTCTAGATACCCCTTAGCACGTCAAGGAATATTATTTGGGGGTCCAGCCATGGAGAAGAGTTTAGACACTAGGAGAAGATAAGGAACACACCCATTATCAAGAAATCACATTAGGATTCTCTTTTTAACCTGTTCCTTAAAACCCTAGTGCTTAGGAAATCTATTGGAGGCAGAAGCAGTCAAGGGTAGCTTAGGTTTAGGGTTAGGGTTAGGGTACGGCTTAGGGTACAGGTTCGGGTACGGGTTCGGGTAATGGTTCGGGTACGGCGTAGGGTATGGGTTAGGGTAAGGGTTAGTTTGAGGGTTAGGGCTCGGTTTAGGGTACGGGTTAGGATTAGGGTACGTGTTAGTGTTAGGGTAGGGGTTAGGGTTAGGGTACGCGTTAGGGTTAGGGTAGTTATTAAACCTATCCCACTCTCTAGATACCCCTTAGCACGTCAAGGAATATTATTTGGGGGTCCAACCATGGAGAAGAGTTTAGACACTAGGAGAAGATAAGGAACACACCCATTATCAAGAAATCACATTAGGATTCTCTTTTTAACCTGTTCCTTAAAATACTAGTGCTTAGGAAATCTATTGGAGGCAGAAGCAGTCAAGGGTAGCTTAGTGTTAGGGTTAAGGTTAGGGTTAGGTTTAGGGTTAGGCTACGGCTTAGGGTACGGGTTCGGGTACGGGTTCGGGTACGGCGTAGTGTATGGGTTAGGGTTAGGGTTAGGGTTAGTTTGAGGGTTAGGGCTCGGTTTAGCGTACGGGTTAGGATTAGGGTACATGTTAGGGTTAGGGTAGGGGTTAGGGTTAGGGTACGCGTTAGGGTTAGGGTAGTTATTAAACCTATCCCACTCTCTAGATACCCCTTAGCACGTCAAGGCATATTATTTGGGGGTCCAGCCATGGAGAAGAGTTTAGACACTAGGAGAAGATAAGGAACACACCCATTATCAACAAATCACATTAGGATTCTCTTTTTAACCTGTTCCTTAAAACACTAGTGCTTAGGAAATCTATTGGAGGCAGAAGCAGTCAAGGGTAGCTTAGGGTTAGGGTTAGGGTTAGGGTTAGGGTTAGGGTTAGGGTACGGCTCATGGTACGGGTTCGGGTACAGGTTCGGGTACGGCGTAGGGTATGGGTTAAGGTTAGGGTTAGGGTTATTTTGAGGGTTACGGCTCGGTTTAGGGTACGGGTTAGGATTAGGGTACGTGTTAGGGTTAGGGTAGGGGTTAGGGTTAGGGTACGCGTTAGGGTTAGGGTAGTTATTAAACCTATCCCACTCTCTAGATACCCCTTAGCACGTCAAGGAATATTATTTGGGGGTCCAGCCATGGAGAAGAGTTTAGACACTAGGAGCAGATAAGGAACACACCCATTATCAAGAAATCACATTACGATTATCTTTTTAACCTGTTCCTTAAAGCACTAGTGATTAGGAATTCTATTGGAGGCAGAAGCAGTCAAGGGTAGCTTAGGGTTAGAGTTAGGGTTAGGGTACGGCTTAGGGTACGGTTTCGGGTACGGGTTCGGGTATGGCGTAGGGTACGGTTTAGGGTTAGGTTTAGGGTTATTTTGAGGGTTAGGGCTCGGTTTAGTGTATGGGTTAGGATTAGGGTACGTGTTAGGGTTAGTGTAGGGGTTAGGGTTAGGGTACGCGTTAGGGTTAGGGTAGTTATTAAACCTATCCCACTCTCTAGATACCCCTTAGCACGTCAAGGAATATTATTTGGGGGTCCAGCCATGGAGAAGAGTTTAGACACTAGGAGAAGATAAGGAACACACCCCTTATCAAGAAATCACATTAGGATTCACTTTTTAACCTGTTCCTTAAAACACTAGTGCTTAGGAAATCTATTGGAGGCAGAAGCAGTCAAGGGTAGCTTAGGGTTAGGGTTAGGTTTAGGGTTAGTGTTAGGGTACGGCTTAGGGTACGGGTTCGGGTACGGGTTCGGGTACGGCGTAGGGTATGGGTTAGGGTTAGGGTTAGGGTTAGTTTGAGGGTTAGGGCTCGGTTTAGGGTACGGGTTAGGATTAGGGTACGTGTTAGGGTTAGGGTAGGGGTTAGGGTTAGGGTACGCGTTAGGGTTAGGGTAGTTATTAAACCTATCCCACTCTCTAGATACCCCTTAGCACGTCAAGGAATATTATTTGGGGGTCCAGACATGGAGAAGAGTTTAGACACTAGGAGAAGATAAGGAACACACCCATTATCAAGAAATCACATTAGGATTCTCTTTTTAACCTGTTCCTTAAAACCCTAGTGCTTAGGAAATCTATTGGAGGCAGAAGCAGTCAAGGGTAGCTTAGGGTTAGGGTTAGGGTTAGGGTACGGCTTAGGGTACGGGTTCGGGTACGGGTTCGGGTAATGGTTCGGGTACGGCGTAGGTTATGGGTTAGGGTAAGGGTTAGTTTGAGGGTTAGGGCTCGGTTTAGGGTACGGGTTAGGATTAGGGTACGTGTTAGGGTTAGGGTAGGGGTTAGGGTTAGGGTACGCGTTAGGGTTAGGGTAGTTATTAAACCTATCCCACTCTCTAGATACCCCTTAGCACGTCAAGGAATATTATTTGGGGGTCCAACCATGGAGAAGAGTTTAGACACTAGGAGAAGATAAGGAACACACCCATTATCAAGAAATCACATTAGGATTCTATTTTTAACCTTTTCCTTAAAACACTAGTGCTTAGGAAATCTATTGGAGGCAGAAGCATTCAAGGGTAGCTTAGTGTTAGGGTTAGGGTTAGGGTTAGGGTTAGGGTTAGGCTACGGCTTAGGGTACGGGTTCGGGTACGGGTTCGGGTACGGCGTAGGGTATGGTTTAGGGTTAGGGTTAGGGTTATTTTGAGGGTTAGGGCTCGGTTTAGTGTACGGGTTAGGATTAGGGTACGTGTTAGGGTTAGGGTAGGGGTTAGGGTTAGGGTACGCGTTAGGGTTAGGGTAGTTATTAAACCTATCCCACTCTCTAGATACCACTTAGCACGTCAAGGAATATTATTTGGGGGTCCAGCCATGGAGAAGAGTTTAGACACTAGGAGAAGATAAGGAACACATCCATTATCAAGAAATCACATTAGGATTCTCTATTTAACCTGTTCCTTAAAACACTAGTGCTTAGGAAATCTATTGGAGGCAGAAGCAGTCAAGGGTAGCTTAGGGTTAGGGTAGGGTTAGGGTTAGGGTTAGGGTTAGGGTACGGCTTCGAGTACGGGTTCGGGTACGGGTTCGGGTACGGCGTAGGTATGGTTTAGGGTTAGGGTTAGGGTTAGTTTGAGGGTTAGGGCTGGGTTTACGGTACGGGTTAGGATTAGTGTACGTGTTAGGGTTAGGGTAGGGGTTAGGGTTAGGGTACACGTTAGGGTTAGGGGAGTTATTAAACCTATCCCACTCTCTAGATACCCCTTAGCACGTCAAGGAATATTATTTGGGCGTCCAGACATGGAGAAGAGTTTAGACACTAGGAGAAGATAAGGAACACACCCATTATCAAGAAATCACATTAGGATTCTCTTTTTAACCTGTTCCTTAAAACACTAGTGCTTAGGAAATCTATTGGAGGCAGAAGCAGTCAAGGGTAGCTTAGGGTTAGGGTTAGGGTTAGGGTTAGTGTTAGGGTACGGCTTAGGGTACGGGTTCGGGTACGGGTTCGGGTACGGCGTAGGGTATGGGTTAGGGTTAGGGTTAGGGTTAGTTTGAGGGTTAGGGCTCGGTTTAGGGTACGGGTTAGGATTAGGGTACGTTTTAGGGTTAGGGTAGGGGTTAGGGTTAGGGTACGCGTTAGGGTTAGGGTAGTTATTAAACCTATCCCACTCTCTAGATACCCCTTAGCACGTCAAGGAATATTATTTGGGGGTCCAGCCATGGAGAAGAGTTTAGACACTAGGAGAAGATAAGGAACACACCCATTATCAAGAAATCACACTAGGATTCTCTTTTAAACCTGTTCCTTAAAACACTAGTGCTTAGGAAATCTATTGGAGGCAGAAGCAGTCAAGGGTAGCTTAGGATTAGGGTTAGGTTTAGGGTACGGCTTAGGGTACGGGTTCGGGTACGGGTTCGGGTACGGCGTAGGGTATGGGTTAGGGTTAGGGTTAGGGTTAGTTTGAGGGTTAGGGCTCGGTTTAGGGTACGGGTTAGGATTAGGGTACGTGTTAGGGTTAGGGTAGGGGTTAGGGTTAGGGTACGCGTTAGGGTTAGGGTAGTTATTAAACCTATCCCACTCTCTAGATACCCCTTAGCACGTCAAGGAATATTATTTGGGGGTCCAGACATGGAGAAGAGTTTAGACACGAGGAGAAGATAAGGAACACACCCATTATCAAGAAATCACATTAGGATTCTCTTTTTAACCTGTTCCTTAAAACCCTAGTGCTTAGGAAATCTATTGGAGGCAGAAGCAGTCAAGGGTAGCTTAGGTTTAGGGTTAGGGTTAGGGTACGGCTTAGGGTACGGGTTCGGGTAATGGTTCGGGTACGGCGTAGGGTATGGGTTAGGGTAAGTGTAAGTTTGAGGGTTAGGGCTCGGTTTAGCGTACGGGTTAGGATTAGGGTACGTGTTAGGGTTAGGGTAGGGGTTAGGGTTAGGGTACGCGTTAGGGTTAGGGTAGTTATTAAACCTATCCCACTCTCTAGATACCCCTTAGCACGTCAAGGAATATTATTTGGGGGTCCAGCCATGGAGAAGAGTTTAGACACTAGGAGAAGATAAGGAACACACCCATTATCAACAAATCACACTAGGATTCTCTTTTAAACATGTTCCTTAAAACACTAGTGCTTAGGAAATCTATTGGAGGCAGAAGCAGTCAAGGGTAGCTTAGGGTTAGGGTTAGGGTTTCGGTTATGGTTAGGGTACGGCTTAGGGTACGGGTTGGGGTACGGGTTCGGGTACGGCATAGGGTATGGGTTAGGGTTAGGGTTAGGGTTAGTATGAGGGTTAGGGCTCGGATTAGGGTATGGGTTAGGATTAGGGTACGTGTTAGTGTTAGGGTAGGGGTAGGGTTAGGGTATGCGTTAGGGTTAGGGTATTTATTAAATCTATCCCACTCTCTAGATACCCCTTATCACGTCAAGGTATATTATTTGGGGGTCCAGCCATGGAGAAGAGTTTAGACACTAGGAGAAGATAAGGAACACACCCATTATCAAGAAATCTCATTAGGATTCTCTTTTTAACCTGTTCCTTAAAACACTAGTGCTTAGGAAATCTATTGGAGGCAGAAGCAGTCAAGGGTAGCTTAGGGTAAGTGTTAGGTTTAGGCTTAGTGTTAGGGTACGGCTTAGGGTACGGGTTCGGGTACGGGCTCGGGTACGGCATAGGGTATGGGTTAGGGTTAGGGTTAGGGTTAGTTTGAGGGTTAGGGCTCGGTTTAGGGTACGGGTTAGGATTAGGGTACGTGTTAGGGTTAGGGTAGGGCTTAGGGTTAGGGTACGCGTTAGGGTTAGGGTAGTTATTAAACCTATCCCACTCTCTAGATACCCCTTAGCACGTCAAGGAATATTATTTGGGGGTCCAGTCATGGAGAAGAGTTTAGACACTAGGGAAGATAAGGAACACACCGATTATCAAGAAATCACATTAGGATTCTCTTTTTAACCTGTTCCTTAAAACACTAGTGCTTAGGAAATCTATTGGAGGCATTAGCAGTCAAGGGTAGCTTAGGATTAGGGTTAGGTTTAGGGTACGGCTTAGGGTACGGGTTCGGGTACGGGTTCGGGTACGGCGTAGGGTAAGGGTTAGGGTTAGGGTTAGGGTTAGTTTGAGGGTTAGGGCTCGGTTTAGGTTACGGGTTAGGATTAGGGTACGTGTTAGGGTTAGGGTAGGGGTTAGGGTTAGGGTACGCGTTAGGGTTAGGGTAGTTATTAAACCTATCCCACTCTCTAGATACCCCTTAGCACGTCAAGGAATATTATTTGGGGGTCCAGACATGGAGAAGAGTTTAGACACTAGGAGAAGATAAGGAACACACCCATTATCAAGAAATCACATTAGGATTCTCTTTTTAACCTGTTCCTTAAAACCCTAGTGCTTAGGAAATCTATTGGAGGCAGAAGCAGTCAAGGGTAGCTTAGGGTTAGGGTTAGGGTTAGGGTACGGCTTAGGGTACGGGTTCGGGTAATGGTTCGGGTACGGCGTAGGTTATGGGTTAGGGTAAGGGTTAGTTTGAGGGTTAGGGCTCGGTTTAGGGTACGGGTTAGGATTAGGGTACGTGTTAGGGTTAGGGTAGGGGTTAGGGTTAGGGTACGCGTTAGGGTTAGGGTAGTTATTAAACCTATCCCACTCTCTAAATACCCCTTAGCACGTCAAGGAATATTATTTGGGGGTCCAACCATGGAGAAGAGTTTAGACACTAGGAGAAGATAAGGAACACACCCATTATCAAGAAATCACATTAGGATTCTCTTTTTAACCTTTTCCTTAAAACACTAGTGCTTAGGAAATCTATTGGAGGCAGAAGCATTCAAGGGTAGCTTAGTGTTAGGGTTAGGGTTAGGGTTAGGGTTAGGGTTAGGCTACGGCTTAGGGTACGGGTTCGGGTACGGGTTCGGGTACGGCGTAGGGTATGGTTTAGGGTTAGGGTTAGGGTTATTTTGAGGGTTAGGGCTCGGTTTAGTGTATGGGTTAGGATTAGGGTACGTGTTAGGGTTAGGGTAGGGGTTAGGGTTAGGGTACGCGTTAGGGTTAGGGTAGTTATTAAGCCTATCCCACTCTCTAGATACCACTTAGCACGTCAAGGAATATTATTTGGGGGTCCAGGCATGGAGAAGAGTTTAGACACTAGGAGAAGATAAGGAACACATCCATTATCAAGAAATCACATTAGGATTCTCTATTTAACCTGTTCCTTAAAACACTAGTGCTTAGGAAATCTATTGGAGGCAGAAGCAGTCAAGGGTAGCTTAGGGTTAGAGTAGGGTTAGGGTTAGGGTTAGGGTTAGGGTACGGCTTCGAGTACGGGTTCGGGTACGGGTTCGGGTACGGCGTAGGTATGGGTTAGGGTTAGGGTTAGGGTTAGTTTGAGGGTTAGGGCTGGGTTTACGGTACGGGTTAGGATTAGTGTACGTGTTAGGGTTAGGGTAGGGGTTAGGGTTAGGGTACACGTTAGGGTTAGGGGAGTTATGAAACCTATCCCACTCTCTAGATACCCCTTAGCACGTCAAGGCATATTATTTGGGCGTCCAGACATGGAGAAGAGTTTAGACACTAGGAGAAGATAAGGAACACACCCATTATCAAGAAATCACATTAGGATTCTCTTTTTAACCTGTTCCTTAAAACACTAGTGCTTAGGAAATCTATTGGAGGCAGAAGCAGTCAAGGGTAGCTTAGGGTTAGGGTTAGGGTTAGGGTTAGTGTTAGGGTACGGCTTAGGGTACGGGTTCGGGTACGGGTTCGGGTACGGCGTAGGGTATGGGTTAGGGTTAGGGTTAGGGTTAGTTTGAGGGTTAGGGCTCGGTTTAGGGTACGGGTTAGGATTAGGGTACGTGTTAGGGTTAGGGTAGGGGTTAGGGTTAGGGTACGCGTTAGGGTTAGGGTAGTTATTAAACCTATCCCACTCTCTAGATACCCCTTATCACGTCAAGGAATATTATTTGGGGGTCCAGTCATGGAGAAGAGTTTAGACAATAGGGGAAGATAAGGAACACACCGATTATCAAGAAATCACATTAGGATTCTCTTTTTAACCTGTTCCTTAAAACACTAGTGCTTAGGAAATCTATTGGAGGCATTAGCAGTCAAGGGTAGCTTAGGATTAGGGTTAGGTTTAGGGTACGGCTTAGGGTACGGGTTCGGGTATGGGTTTGGGTACGGCGTAGGGTATGGGTTAGGGTTAGGGTTAGGGTTAGTTTGAGGGTTAGGGCTCGGTTTAGGTTACGGGTTAGGATTAGGGTACGTGTTAGGGTTAGGGTAGGGGTTAGGGTTAGGGTACGCGTTAGGGTTAGGGTAGTTATTAAACCTATCCCACTCTCTAGATACCCCTTAGCACGTCAAGGAATATTATTTGGGGGTCCAGCCATGGAGAAGAGTTTAGACACTAGGAGAAGATAAGGAACACACCCATTATCAAGAAATCACATTAGGATTCTCTTTTTAACCTATTCCTTAAAACCCTAGTGCTTAGGAAATCTATTGGAGGCAGAAGCAGTCAAGGGTAGCTTAGGTTTAGGGTTAGGGTTAGGGTACGGCTTAGGGTACAGGTTCGGGTACGGGTTCGGTTAATGGTTCGGGTACGGCGTAGGGTATGGGTTAGGGTAAGGGTTAGTTTGAGGGTTAGGGCTCGGTTTAGGGTACGGGTTAGGATTAGGGTACGTGTTAGGGTTAGGGTAGGGGTTAGGGTTAGGGTACGCGTTAGGGTTAGGGTAGTTATTAAACCTATCCCACTCTCTAGATACCCCTTAGCACGTCAAGGAATATTATTTGGGGGTCCAACCATGGAGAAGAGTTTAGACACTAGGAGAAGATAAGGAACACACCCATTATCAAGAAATCACATTAGGATTCTCTTTTTAACCTGTTCCTTAAAATACTAGTGCTTAGGAAATCTATTGGAGGCAGAAGCAGTCAAGGGTAGCTTAGTGTTAGGGTTAAGGTTAGGGTTAGGTTTAGGGTTAGGCTACGGCTTAGGGTACGGGTTCGGGTACGGGTTCGGGTACGGCGTAGTGTATGGGTTAGGGTTAGGGTTAGGGTTAGTTTGAGGGTTAGGGCTCGGTTTAGCGTACGGGTTAGGATTAGGGTACATGTTAGGGTTAGGGTAGGGGTTAGGGTTAGGGTTAGGGTAGTTATTAAACCTATCCCACTCTCTAGATACCCCTTAGCACGTCAAGGCATATTATTTGGGGGTCCAGACATGGAGAAGAGTTTAGACACTAGGAGAAGATAAGGAACACACCCATTATCAACAAATCACATTAGGATTCTCTTTTTAACCTGTTCCTTAAAACACTAGTGCTTAGGAAATCTATTGGAGGCAGAAGCAGTCAAGGGTAGCTTAGGGTTAGGGTTAGGGTTAGGGTTAGTGTTAGGGTACGGCTTAGGGTACGGGTTCGGGTACGGGTTCGGGTACGGCGTAGGGTATGGGTTAGGGTTAGGGTTAGGGTTAGTTTGAGGGTTAGGGCTCGGTTTAGGGTACGGGTTAGGATTAGGGTACGTGTTAGGGTTAGGGTAGGGGTTAGGGTTAGGGTACGCGTTAGGGTTAGGGTAGTTATTAAACCTATCCCACTCTCTAGATACCCCTTATCACGTCAAGGAATATTATTTGGGGGTCCAGTCATGGAGAAGAGTTTAGACACTAGGGGAAGATTAGGAACACACCGATTATCAAGAAATCACATTAGGATTCTCTTTTTAACCTGTTCCTTAAAACACTAGTGCTTAGGAAATCTATTGGAGGCATTAGCAGTCAAGGGTAGCTTAGGATTAGGGTTAGGTTTAGGGTACGGCTTAGGGTACGGGTTCGGGTATGGGTTTGGGTACGGCGTAGGGTATGGGTTAGGGTTAGGTTTAGGGTTAGTTTGAGGGTTAGGGCTCGGTTTAGGTTACGGGTTAGGATTAGGGTACGTGTTAGGGTTAGGGTAGGGGTTAGGGTTAGGGTACGCGTTAGGGTTAGGGTAGTTATTAAACCTATCCCACTCTCTAGATACCCCTTAGCACGTCAAGGAATATTATTTGGGGGTCCAGCCATGGAGAAGAGTTTAGACACTAGGAGAAGATAAGGAACACACCCATTATCAAGAAATCACATTAGGATTCTCTTTTTAACCTGTTCCTTAAAACCCTAGTGCTTAGGAAATCTATTGGAGGCAGAAGCAGTCAAGGGTAGCTTAGGTTTAGGGTTAGGGTTAGGGTACGGCTTAGGGTACAGGTTCGGGTACGGGTTCGGGTAATGGTTCGGGTACGGCGTAGGGTATGGGTTAGGGTAAGGGTTAGTTTGAGGGTTAGGGCTCGGTTTAGGGTACGGGTTAGGATTAGGGTACGTGTTAGGGTTAGGGTAGGGGTTAGGGTTAGGGTACGCGTTAGGGTTAGGGTAGTTATTAAACCTATCCCACTCTCTAGATACCCCTTAGCACGTCAAGGAATATTATTTGGGGGTCCAACCATGGAGAAGAGTTTAGACACTAGGAGAAGATAAGGAACACACCCATTATCAAGAAATCACATTAGGATTCTCTTTTTAACCTGTTCCTTAAAATACTAGTGCTTAGGAAATCTATTGGAGGCAGAAGCAGTCAAGGGTAGCTTAGTGTTAGGGTTAAGGTTAGGGTTAGGTTTAGGGTTAGGCTACGGCTTAGGGTACGGGTTCGGGTACGGGTTCGGGTACGGCGTAGTGTATGGGTTAGGGTTAGGGTTAGGGTTAGTTTGAGGGTTAGGGCTCGGTTTAGCGTACGGGTTAGGATTAGGGTACATGTTAGGGTTAGGGTAGGGGTTAGGGTTAGGGTACGCGTTAGGGTTAGGGTAGTTATTAAACCTATCCCACTCTCTAGATACCCCTTAGCACGTCAAGGCATATTATTTGGGGGTCCAGCCATGGAGAAGAGTTTAGACACTAGGAGAAGATAAGGAACACACCCATTATCAACAAATCACATTAGGATTCTCTTTTTAACCTGTTCCTTAAAACACTAGTGCTTAGGAAATCTATTGGAGGCAGAAGCAGTCAAGGGTAGCTTAGGGTTAGGGTTAGGGTTAGGGTTAGGGTTAGGGTACGGCTCATGGTACGGGTTCGGGTACAGGTTCGGGTACGGCGTAGGGTATGGGTTAAGGTTAGGGTTAGGGTTATTTTGAGGGTTACGGCTCGGTTTAGGGTACGGGTTAGGATTAGGGTACGTGTTAGGGTTAGGGTAGGGGTTAGGGTTAGGGTACGCGTTAGGGTTAGGGTAGTTATTAAACCTATCCCACTCTCTAGATACCCCTTAGCACGTCAAGGAATATTATTTGGGGGTCCAGCCATGGAGAAGAGTTTAGACACTAGGAGCAGATAAGGAACACACCCATTATCAAGAAATCACATTACGATTATCTTTTTAACCTGTTCCTTAAAGCACTAGTGATTAGGAAATCTATTGGAGGCAGAAGCAGTCAAGGGTAGCTTAGGGTTAGAGTTAGGGTTAGGGTACGGCTTAGGGTACGGTTTCGGGTACGGGTTCGGGTATGGCGTAGGGTACGGTTTAGGGTTAGGTTTAGGGTTATTTTGAGGGTTAGGGCTCGGTTTAGTGTATGGGTTAGGATTAGGGTACGTGTTAGGGTTAGTGTAGGGGTTAGGGTTAGGGTACGCGTTAGGGTTAGGGTAGTTATTAAACCTATCCCACTCTCTAGATACCCCTTAGCACGTCAAGGAATATTATTTGGGGGTCCAGCCATGGAGAAGAGTTTAGACACTAGGAGAAGATAAGGAACACACCCCTTATCAAGAAATCACATTAGGATTCACTTTTTAACCTGTTCCTTAAAACACTAGTGCTTAGGAAATCTATTGGAGGCAGAAGCATTCAAGGGTAGCTTAGGGTTAGGGTTAGGTTTAGGGTTAGTGTTAGGGTACGGCTTAGGGTACGGGTTCGGGTACGGGTTCGGGTACGGCGTAGGGTATGGGTTAGGGTTAGGGTTAGGGTTAGTTTGAGGGTTAGGGCTCGGTTTAGGGTACGGGTTAGGATTAGGGTACGTGTTAGGGTTAGGGTAGGGGTTAGGGTTAGGGTACGCGTTAGGGTTAGGGTAGTTATTAAACCTATCCCACTCTCTAGATACCCCTTAGCACGTCAAGGAATATTATTTGGGGGTCCAGACATGGAGAAGAGTTTAGACACTAGGAGAAGATAAGGAACACACCCATTATCAAGAAATCACATTAGGATTCTCTTTTTAACCTGTTCCTTAAAACCCTAGTGCTTAGGAAATCTATTGGAGGCAGAAGCAGTCAAGGGTAGCTTAGGGTTAGGGTTAGGGTTAGGGTACGGCTTAGGGTACGGGTTCGGGTACGGGTTCGGGTAATGGTTCGGGTACGGCGTAGGTTATGGGTTAGGGTAAGGGTTAGTTTGAGGGTTAGGGCTCGGTTTAGGGTACGGGTTAGGATTAGGGTACGTGTTAGGGTTAGGGTAGGGGTTAGGGTTAGGGTACGCGTTAGGGTTAGGGTAGTTATTAAACCTATCCCACTCTCTAGATACCCCTTAGCACGTCAAGGAATATTATTTGGGGGTCCAACCATGGAGAAGAGTTTAGACACTAGGAGAAGATAAGGAACACACCCATTATCAAGAAATCACATTAGGATTCTATTTTTAACCTTTTCCTTAAAACACTAGTGCTTAGGAAATCTATTGGAGGCAGAAGCATTCAAGGGTAGCTTAGTGTTAGGGTTAGGGTTAGGGTTAGGGTTAGGGTTAGGCTACGGCTTAGGGTACGGGTTCGGGTACGGGTTCGGGTACGGCGTAGGGTATGGTTTAGGGTTAGGGTTAGGGTTATTTTGAGGGTTAGGGCTCGGTTTAGTGTACGGGTTAGGATTAGGGTACGTGTTAGGGTTAGGGTAGGGGTTAGGGTTAGGGTACGCGTTAGGGTTAGGGTAGTTATTAAACCTATCCCACTCTCTAGATACCACTTAGCACGTCAAGGAATATTATTTGGGGGTCCAGCCATGGAGAAGAGTTTAGACACTAGGAGAAGATAAGGAACACATCCATTATCAAGAAATCACATTAGGATTCTCTATTTAACCTGTTCCTTAAAACACTAGTGCTTAGGAAATCTATTGGAGGCAGAAGCAGTCAAGGGTAGCTTAGGGTTAGGGTAGGGTTAGGGTTAGGGTTAGGGTTAGGGTACGGCTTCGAGTACGGGTTCGGGTACGGGTTCGGGTACGGCGTAGGTATGGTTTAGGGTTAGGGTTAGGGTTAGTTTGAGGGTTAGGGCTGGGTTTACGGTACGGGTTAGGATTAGTGTACGTGTTAGGGTTAGGGTAGGGGTTAGGGTTAGGGTACACGTTAGGGTTAGGGGAGTTATTAAACCTATCCCACTCTCTAGATACCCCTTAGCACGTCAAGGAATATTATTTGGGCGTCCAGACATGGAGAAGAGTTTAGACACTAGGAGAAGATAAGGAACACACCCATTATCAAGAAATCACATTAGGATTCTCTTTTTAACCTGTTCCTTAAAACACTAGTGCTTAGGAAATCTATTGGAGGCAGAAGCAGTCAAGGGTAGCTTAGGGTTAGGGTTAGGGTTAGGGTTAGTGTTAGGGTACGGCTTAGGGTACGGGTTCGGGTACGGGTTCGGGTACGGCGTAGGGTATGGGTTAGGGTTAGGGTTAGGGTTAGTTTGAGGGTTAGGGCTCGGTTTAGGGTACGGGTTAGGATTAGGGTACGTTTTAGGGTTAGGGTAGGGGTTAGGGTTAGGGTACGCGTTAGGGTTAGGGTAGTTATTAAACCTATCCCACTCTCTAGATACCCCTTAGCACGTCAAGGAATATTATTAGGGGGTCCAGCCATGGAGAAGAGTTTAGACACTAGGAGAAGATAAGGAACACACCCATTATCAAGAAATCACACTAGGATTCTCTTTTAAACCTGTTCCTTAAAACACTAGTGCTTAGGAAATCTATTGGAGGCAGAAGCAGTCAAGGGTAGCTTAGGATTAGGGTTAGGTTTAGGGTACGGCTTAGGGTACGGGTTCGGGTACGGGTTCGGGTACGGCGTAGGGTATGGGTTAGGGTTAGGGTTAGGGTTAGTTTGAGGGTTAGGGCTCGGTTTAGGGTACGGGTTAGGATTAGGGTACGTGTTAGGGTTAGGGTAGGGGTTAGGGTTAGGGTACGCGTTAGGGTTAGGGTAGTTATTAAACCTATCCCACTCTCTAGATACCCCTTAGCACGTCAAGGAATATTATTTGGGGGTCCAGCCATGGAGAAGAGTTTAGACACTAGGAGAAGATAAGGAACACACCCATTATCAACAAATCACACTAGGATTCTCTTTTAAACCTGTTCCTTAAAACACTAGTGCTTAGGAAATCTATTGGAGGCAGAAGCAGTCAAGGGTAGCTTAGGGTTAGGGTTAGGGTTACGGTTATGGTTAGGGTACGGCTTAGGGTACGGGTTGGGGTACGGGTTCGGGTACGGCATAGGGTATGGGTTAGGGTTAGGGTTAGGGTTAGTATGAGGGTTAGGGCTCGGATTAGGGTACGGGTTAGGATTAGGGTACGTGTTAGTGTTAGGGTAGGGGTAGGGTTAGGGTATGCGTTAGGGTTAGGGTATTTATTAAATCTATCCCACTCTCTAGATACCCCTTATCACGTCAAGGTATATTATTTGGGGGTCCAGCCATGGAGAAGAGTTTAGACACTAGGAGAAGATAAGGAACACACCCATTATCAAGAAATCTCATTAGGATTCTCTTTTTAACCTGTTCCTTAAAACAATAGTGCTTAGGAAATCTATTGGAGGCAGAAGCAGTCAAGGGTAGCTTAGGGTAAGTGTTAGGTTTAGGCTTAGTGTTAGGGTACGGCTTAGGGTACGGGTTCGGGTACGGGCTCGGGTACGGCGTAGGGTATGGGTTAGGGTTAGGGTTAGGGTTAGTTTGAGGGTTAGGGCTCGGTTTAGGGTACGGGTTAGGATTAGGGTACGTGTTAGGGTTAGGGTAGGGCTTAGGGTTAGGGTACGCGTTAGGGTTAGGGTAGTTATTAAACCTATCCCACTCTCTAGATACCCCTTAGCACGTCAAGGAATATTATTTGGGGGTCCAGTCATGGAGAAGAGTTTAGACACTAGGGGAAGATAAGGAACACACCGATTATCAAGAAATCACATTAGGATTCTCTTTTTAACCTGTTCCTTAAAACACTAGTGCTTAGGAAATCTATTGGAGGCATTAGCAGTCAAGGGTAGCTTAGGATTAGGGTTAGGTTTAGGGTACGGCTTAGGGTACGGGTTCGGGTACGGGTTCGGGTACGGCGTAGGGTAAGGGTTAGGGTTAGGGTTAGGGTTAGTTTGAGGGTTAGGGCTCGGTTTAGGTTACGGGTTAGGATTAGGGTACGTGTTAGGGTTAGGGTAGGGGTTAGGGTTAGGGTACGCGTTAGGGTTAGGGTAGTTATTAAACCTATCCCACTCTCTAGATACCCCTTAGCACGTCAAGGAATATTATTTGGGGGTCCAGACATGGAGAAGAGTTTAGACACGAGGAGAAGATAAGGAACACACCCATTATCAAGAAATCACATTAGGATTCTCTTTTTAACCTGTTCCTTAAAACCCTAGTGCTTAGGAAATCTATTGGAGGCAGAAGCAGTCAAGGGTAGCTTAGGTTTAGGGTTAGGGTTAGGGTACAGGTTCGGGTACGGGTTCGGGTAATGGTTTGGGTACGGCGTAGGGTATGGGTTAGGGTAAGGGTTAGTTTGAGGGTTAGGGCTCGGTTTAGGGTACGGGTTAGGATTAGGGTACGTGTTAGGGTTAGGGTAGGGGTTAGGGTTAGGGTACGCGTTAGGGTTAGGGTAGTTATTAAACCTATCCTACTCTCTAGATACCCCTTAGCACGTCAAGGAATATTATTTGGGGGTCCAACCATGGAGAAGAGTTTAGACACTAGGAGAAGATAAGGAACACACCCATTATCAAGAAATCACATTAGGATTCTCTTTTTAACCTGTTCCTTAATACACTAGTGCTTAGGAAATCTACTGGAGGCAGAAGCAGTCAAGGGTAGCTTAGGGTTAGGGTTAGGGTTAGGGTTAGGGTTAGGGTACGGCTTAGGGTACGGGTTCGGGTCCGGGTTCGGGTACGGCATAGGGTATGGGTTAGGGTTAGGGTTAGGGTTAGTTTGAGGGTTAGGGCTCGGTTTAGGGTACGGGTTAGGATTAGTGTACGTGTTAGGGTTAGGGTAGAGGTTAGGGTTAGGGTACGCGTTAGGGTTAGGGTAGTTATTAAACCTATCCCACTCTCTAGATACCCCTTAGCACGTCAAGGAATATTATTTGGGGGTCCAGCCTTGGAGAAGAGTTTAGACACTAGGAGAATATAAGGAACACACCCATTATCAAGAAATCACATTAGGATTCTCTTTTTAACCTGTTCCTTAAAACACTAGTGCTTAGGAAATCTATTGGAGGCAGAAGCAGTCAAGGGTAGCTTAGGGTTAGGGTTAGGGTTAGGGTTAGGGTACGGCTTAGGGTACGGGTTCGGGTTCGGGTTCGTGTACGGCGTAGGGTATGGGTTAGGGTTAGGGTTAGGGTTAGTTTGAAGGTTAGGGCTCGGTTTAGGGTACGGGTTAGGATTAGGGTTCGTGTTAGGGTTAGGGTAGGGGTTAGGGTTAGGGTACGCGTTAGGGTTAGGGTAGTTATTAAACCTATCCCACTCTCTAGATACCCCTTAGCACGTCAAGGAATATTATTTGGGGGTCCAGCCATGGAGAAGAGTTTAGACAATAGGAGAAGATAAGGAACACACCCATTATCCTGAAATCACATTAGGATTCTCTTTTTAACCTGTTCCTTAATACACTAATGCTTAGGAAATCTATTGTAGGCAGAAGCAGTCAAGGGTAGCTTAGGGTTAGGGTTAGGATTAGGGTTAGGGTTAGGGTACGGCTTAGGGTACGGGTTCGGGTACTGGTTCGGGTACGGCGTAGGGTATGGGTTAGGGTTAGGGTTAGGGTTAGTTTGAGGGTTAGGGCTCGGTTTAGGTTACGGGTTAGGATTAGGGTACGTGTTAGGGTTAGGGTAGGGGTTAGGGTTAGGGTACGCGTTAGGGTTAGTGTAGTTATTAAACCTATCCCACTCTCTAGATACCCCTTAGCACGTCAAAGAATATTATTTGGGGGTCCAGCCATGGAGAAGAGTTTAGACACTAGGAGAAGATAAGGAACACACCCATTATCAAGAAATCACATTAGGATTCTCTTTTTAACCTGTTCCTTAAAACACTAGTGCTTAGGAAATCTATTGGAGGCAGAAGCAGTCAAGGGTAGCTTAGGGTTAGGGTTAGGGTTAGGGTTAGGGTTAGTGTTAGGGTACGGGTTCGGGTACGGGTTCGGGTACAGCGTAGGGTATGGGTTAGGGTTAGGGTTAGGGTTAGTTTGAGGGTTAGGGCTCGGTTTAGGGTACGGGTTAGGATTAGGGTACGTGTTAGTGTTAGGGTAGGGGTTAGGGTTAGGGTACGCGTTAGGGTTACGGTAGTTATTAAACCTATCCCACACTCTAGATACCCCTTAGCACGTCAAGGAATATTATTTGGGGGTCCAGCCATGGAGAAGAGTTTAGACACTAGGAGAAGATAAGGAACACACCCATTATCAAGAAATCACATTAGGATTCTCTTTTTAACCTGTTCCTTAAAACACTAGTGCTTAGGAAATCTATTGGAGGCAGAAGCAGTCAAGGGTAGCTTAGGGTTAGGGTTAGGGTTAGGGTACGGCTTAGGGTACGGGTTCGGGTACGGGTTTGGGTATGGCATAGGTTATGGGTTAGGGTTAGGGTTAGGGTTAGTTTGAGGGTTAGGGCTCGGTTTAGGGTTCGGGTTAAGATTAGTGTACGTGTTAGGGTTAGGGTAGGGGTTAGGGTTAGGGTACGCGTTAGGGTTAGGTTAGTTATTAAACCTATCCCACTCTCTAGATACCCTTTAGCACGTCAAGGAATATTATTTGGGGGTCCAGCCATGGAGAAGAGTTTAGACACTAGGAGAAGATAAGGAACACACCCATTATCCTGAAATCACATTAGGATTCACTTTTTAACCTGTTCCTTAATACACTAGTGCTTAGGAAATCTTTTGGAGGCAGAAGCAGTCAAGGGTAGCTTAGGGTTAGGGTTTGGGATAGGTTTAGGGTTAGGGTACGGCTTAGGGTATGGGTTCGGGTCCGGGTTTGGGTATGGCGTAGGGTATGGGTTAGGGTTAGGGTTAGGGTTAGTTTGAGGGTTAGGGCTCGGTTTAGGGTACGGGTTAGGATTAGTGTACGTGTTAGGGTTAGGGTAGAGGTTAGGGTTAGGGTACGCGTTAGGGTTAGGGTAGTTATTAAACCTATCCCACTCTCTAGATACCCCTTAGCACGTCAAGGAATATTATTTGGGGGTCCAGCCTTGGAGAAGAGTTTAGACACTAGGAGAAGATAAGGAACACACCCATTATCAAGAAATCACATTAGGATTCTCTTTTTAACCTGTTCCTTAAAACACTAGTGCTTAGGAAATCTATTGGAGGCAGAAGCAGTCAAGGGTAGCTTAGGGTTAGGGTACGGCTTAGGGTACGGGTTCGGGTACGGGTTCGTGTACGGCGTAGGATATGGGTTAGGGTTAGGGTTAGGGTTAGTTTGAAGGTTAGGGCTCGGTTTAGGGTACGGGTTAGGATTAGTGTTCGTGTTAGGGTTAGGGTAGGGGTTAGGGTTAGGGTACGCGTTAGGGTCAGGGTAGTTATTAAACCTATCCCACTCTCTAGATACCCCTTAGCACGTCAAGGAATATTATTTGGGGGTCCAGCCATGGAGAAGAGTTTAGACAATAGGAGAAGATAAGGAACACACCCATTATCCTGAAATCACATAAGGATTCTCTTTTTAACCTGTTCCTTAATACACTAATGCTTAGGAAATCTATTGTAGGCAGAAGCAGTCAAGGGTAGCTTAGGGTTAGGGTTAGGATTAGGGTTAGGGTTAGGGTACGGCTTAGGGTACGGGTTCGGGTACTGGTTCGGGTACGGCGTAGGGTATGGGTTAGGGTTAGGGTTAGGGTTAGTTTGAGGGTTAGGGCTCGGTTTAGGTTACGGGTTAGGATTAGGGTACGTGTTAGGGTTAGGGTAGGGGTTAGGGTTAGGGTACGCGTTAGGGTTAGTGTAGTTATTAAACCTATCCCACTCTCTAGATACCCCTTAGCACGTCAAAGAATATTATTTGGGGGTCCAGCCATTGAGAAGAATTTAGACACTAGGAGAAGATAAGGAACACACCCATTATCAAGAAATCACATTAGGATTCTCTTTATAACCTGTTCTTAAAACACTAGTGCTTAGGAAATCTATTGGAGGCAGAAGCAGTCAAGGGTAGCTTAGGGTTAGGGTTAGGGTTAGGGTTAGGGTTAGCTTTAGGGTACGGCTTAGGGTACGGGTTCGGGTACGGGTTTGGGTACGGCGTAGGGTATGGGTTAGGGATAGGGTTAGGGTTAGTTTGAGGGTTAGGGCTCGGTTTAGGGTACGGGTTAGGATTAGGGTACGTGTTAGGTTTAGGGTACGCGTTAGGGTTAGGGTAGTTATTAAACCTATCCCACTCTCTAAATACCCTTTAGCACGTCAAGGAATATTATTTGGGGGTCCAGCCATGGAGAAGAGTTTAGACACTAGGAGAAGATAAGGAACACACCCATTATCCTGAAATCACATTAGGATTCTCTTTTTAACCTGTTACTTAATACACTAGTGCTTAGGAAATCTACTTGAGGCAGAAGCAGTTAAGGGTAGCTTAGGGTTAGGGTTAGGGTTAGGGTTAGGGTTAGGGTACGGCTTAGGGTACGGGTTCGGGTCCGGGTTCGGGTACGGCGTAGGGTATGGGTTAGGGTTAGGGTTAGGGTTAGTTTGAGGGTTAGGGCTCGGTTTAGGGTACGGGTTAGGATTAGTGTACGTGTTAGGGTTAGGGTAGAGGTTAGGGTGAGGGTACGCGTTAGGGTTAGTGTAGTTATTAAACCTATCCCACTCTCTAGATACCCCTTAGCACGTCAAGGAATATTATTTGGGGGTCCAGCCTTGGAGAAGAGTTTAGACACTAGGAGAAGATAAGGAACACACCCATTATCCTGAAATCACATTAGGATTCTCTTTTTAACCTGTTCCTTAATACATTAATTCTTAGGAAATCTATTGTAAGCAGAAGCAGTCAAGGGTAGCTTAGGGTTAGGGTTAGGATTAGGGTTAGGGTTAGGGTACGTCTTAGGGTACGGGTTCGGGTACTGGTTCGGGTACGGCGTAGGGTATGGGTTAGGGTTAGGGTTAGGGTTAGTTTGAGGGTTAGGGCTCGGTTTAGGTTACGGGTTAGGATTAGGGTACGTGTTAGGGTTAGGGTAGGGGTTAGGGTTAGGGTACGCATTAGGGTTAGTGTAGTTATTAAACCTATCCCACACTCTAGATACCCCTTAGCACGTCAAAGAATATTATTTGGGGGTCCAGCCATGGAGAAGAGTTTAGACACTAGGAGAAGATAAGGTACACACCAATTATCAAGAAATCACATTAGGATTCTCTTTTTAAACTGTTCCTTAAAACACTAGTGCTTAGGAAATCTACTGGAGGCAGAAGCAGTCAAGGGTAGCTTAGGGTTAGGGTTCGGGTTAGTGTTAGGGTACGGGTTCGGGTACGGGTTCGGGTACGGCGTAGGGTATGGGTTAGGGTTAGGGTTAGGGTTAGTTTGAGGGTTAGGGCTCGGTTTAGGTTACGGGTTAGGATTAGGGTACGTGTTAGGGTTAGGGTAGGGGTTAGGGTTAGGGTACGCGTTAGGGTTAGTGTAGTTATTAATCCTATCCCACTCTCTAGATACCCCTTAGCACGTCAAAGAATATTATTGGGGGGTCCAGCCATGGAGAAGAGTTTAGACACTAGGAGAAGATAAGGAACACACCCATTATCAAGAAATCACATTAGGATTCTCTTTTTAACCTGTTCCTTAAAACACTAGTGCTTAGGAAATCTATTGGAGGCAGAAGCAGTCAAGGGTAGCTTAGGGTTAGGGTTAGGGTTAGGGTACGGCTTAGGGTACGGGTTCGGGTACGGGTTTGGGTATGGCATAGGGTATGGGTTAGGGTTAGGGTTAGGGTTAGTTTGAGGGTTAGGGCTCGGTTTAGGGTTCGGGTTAAGATTAGTGTACGTGTTAGGGTTAGGGTAGGGGTTAGGGTTAGGTTACGCGTTAGGGTTAGGGTAGTTATTAAACCTATCCCACTCTCTAGATACCCTTTAGCACGTCAAGGAATATTATTTGGGGGTCCAGCCATGGAGAAGAGTTTAGACACTAGGAGAAGATAAGGAACACACCCATTATCCTGAAATCACATTAGGATTCTCTTTTTAACCTGTTCCTTAATACACTAGTGCTTAGGAAATCTATTGGAGGCAGAAGCAGTCAAGGGTAGCTTAGGGTTAGGGTTTGGGATAGGTTTAGGGTTAGGGTACGGCTTAGGGTATGGGTTCGGGTCCGGGTTTGGGTATGGCGTAGGGTATGGGTTAGGGTTAGGGTTAGGGTTAGTTTGAGGGTTAGGGCTCGGTTTAGGTTACGGGTTAGGATTAGGGTACGTGTTAGGGTTAGGGTAGGGGTTCGGGTTAGGGTACGCTTTAGGGTTAGGGTAGTTATTAAACCTATCCCACTCTCTAGATACACCTTAGCACGTCAAAGAATATTATTTGGGGGTCCAGCCATGGAGAAGAGTTTAGACACTAGGAGAAGATAAGGAACACACCCATTATCCTGAAATCACATTAGGATTCTCTTTTTAACCTGTTCCTTAATACACTAGTGCTTAGGAAATCTATTAGAGGCAGAAGCAGTGAAGGGTAGCTTAGGGTTAGGGTTAGGGTTAGGTTTAGGGTTAGGGTTAGGGTACGGCTTACGGAACGGTTTCGGGTTCGGGTTCGGGAATGGCGTAGGGTATGGGTTAGGGTTAGGGTTAGGGTTAGTTTGAGGGTTAGGGCTCGGTTTAGGGTACGGGTTAGGATTAGTGTACGTGTTAGGGTTAGGGTAGAGGTTAGGGTTAGGGTACGCGTTAGGGTTAGGGTAGTTATTAAACCTATCCCACTCTCTAGATACCCCTTAGCACGTCAAGGAATATTATTTGGGGGTCCAGCCATGGAGAAGAGTTTAGACACTAAGAGAAGATAAGGAACACACCCATTATCAAGAAATCACATTAGGATTCTCTTTTTAACCTGTTCCTTAAAACACTAGTGCTTAGGAAATCTATTGGAGGCAGAAGCAGTCAAGGGTAGCTTAGGGTTAGGGTTAGGGTTAGGGTACGGCTTAGGGTACGGGTTCGGGTACGGGTTCGTGTACGGCGTAGGGTATGGGTTAGGGTTAGGGTTAGGGTTAGTTTGAAGGTTAGGGCTCGGTTTAGGGTACGGGTTAGGATTAGGGTTCGTGTTAGGGTTAGGGTAGGGGTTAGGGTTAGGGTACGCGTTAGGGTCAGGGTAGTTATTAAACCTATCCCACTCTCTAGATACCCCTTAGCACGTCAAGGAATATTATTTGGGGGTCCAGCCATGGAGAAGAGTTTAGACAATAGGAGAAGATAAGGAACACACCCATTATCCTGAAATCACATAAGGATTCTCTTTTTAACCTGTTCCTTAATACACTAATGCTTAGGAAATCTATTGTAGGCAGAAGCAGTCAAGGGTAGCTTAGGGTTAGGGTTAGGATTAGGGTTAGGGTTAGGGTACGGCTTAGGGTACGGGTTCGGGTACTGGTTCGGGTACGGCGTAGGGTATGGGTTAGGGTTAGGGTTAGGGTTAGTTTGAGGGTTAGGGCTCGGTTTAGGTTACGGGTTAGGATTAGGGTACGTGTTAGGGTTAGGGTAGGGGTTAGGGTTAGGGTACGCGTTAGGGTTAGTGTAGTTATTAAACCTATCCCACTCTCTAGATACCCCTTAGCACGTCAAAGAATATTATTTGGGAGTCCAGCCATTGAGAAGAGTTTAGACACTAGGAGAAGATAAGGAACACACCCATTATCAAGAAATCACATTAGGATTCTCTTTTTAACCTGTTCCTTAAAACACTAGTGCTTAGGAAATCTATTGGAGGCAGAAGCAGTCAAGGGTAGCTTAGGGTTAGGGTTAGGGTTAGGGTTAGGGTTAGCTTTAGGGTACGGCTTAGGGTACGGTTTAGGGTACGGGTTCGGGTACGGCGTAGGGTATGGGTTAGGGATAGGGTTAGGGTTAGTTTGAGGGTTAGGGCTCGGTTTAGGGTACGGGTTAGGATTAGGGTACGTGTTAGGTTTAGGGTACGCGTTAGGGTTAGGGTAGTTATTAAACCTATCCTACTCTCTAAATACCCTTTAGCACGTCAAGGAATATTATTTGGGGGTCCAGCCATGGAGAAGAGTTTAGACACTAGGAGAAGATAAGGAACACACCCATTATCCTGAAATCACATTAGGATTCTCTTTTTAACCTGTTCCTTAATACACTAGTGCTTAGGAAATCTACTTGAGGCAGAAGCAGGTAAGGGTAGCTTAGGGTTAGGGTTAGGGTTAGGGTTAGGGTTAGGGTACGGCTTAGGGTACGGGTTCGGGTCCGGGTTCGGGTACGGCGTAGGGTATGGGTTAGGGTTAGGGTTAGGGTTAGTTTGAGGGTTAGGGCTCGGTTTAGGGTACGGGTTAGGATTAGTGTACGTGTTAGGGTTAGGGTAGAGGTTAGGGTTAGGGTACGCGTTAGGGTTAGTGTAGTTATTAAACCTATCCCACTCTCTAGATACCCCTTAGCACGTCAAGGAATATTATTTGGGGGTCCAGCCTTGGAGAAGAGTTTAGACACTAGGAGAAGATAAGGAACACACCCATTATCAAGAAATCTCATTAGGATTCTCTTTTTAACCTGTTCCTTAAAACACTAGTGCTTAGGAAATCTATTGGAGGCAGAAGCAGTCAAGGGTAGCTTAGGGTTAGGGTTAGGGTTATGGTTAGGGTACGGCTTAGGGTACGGGTTCGGGTACGGGTTCGTGTACGGCGTAGGGTATGGGTTAGGTTTAGGGTTCGGGTTAGTTTTAAGGTTAGGGCTCGGTTTAGGGTACGGGTTAGGATTAGGGTTCGTGTTAGGGTTAGGGTAGGGGTTAGGGTTAGGGTACGCGTTAGGGTTAGGGTAGTTATTAAACCTATCCCACTCTCTAGATACCCCTTAGCACGTCAAGGAATATTATTTGGGGGTCCAGCCATGGAGAAGAGTTTAGACACTAGGAGAAGATAAGGAACACACCCATTATCCTGAAATCACATTAGGATTCTCTTTTTAACCTGTTCCTTAATACACTAGTGGTTAGGAAATCTATTGGAGGCAGAAGCAGTCAAGGGTAGCTTAGGTTTAGGGTTAGGGTTAGGGTACGGCTTAGGGTACAGGTTCGGGTACGGGTTCGGGTAATGGTTCGGGTACGGCGTAGGGTATGGGTTAGGGTAAGGGTTAGTTTGAGGGTTAGGGCTCGGTTTAGGGTACGGGTTAGGATTAGGGTACGTGTTAGGGTTAGGGTAGGGGTTAGGGTTAGGGTACGCGTTAGGGTTAGGGTAGTTATTAAACCTATCCCACTCTCTAGATACCCCTTATCACGTCAAGGAATATTATTTGGGGGTCCAGTCATGGAGAAGAGTTTAGACACTAGGGGAAGATAAGGAACACACCGATTATCAAGAAATCACATTAGGATTCTCTTTTTAACCTGTTCCTTAAAACACTAGTGCTTAGGAAATCTATTGGAGGCATTAGCAGTCAAGGGTAGCTTAGGATTAGGGTTAGGTTTAGGGTACGGCTTAGGGTACGGGTTCGGGTATGGGTTTGGGTACGGCGTAGGGTATGGGTTAGGGTTAGGGTTAGGGTTAGTTTGAGGGTTAGGGCTCGGTTTAGGTTACGGGTTAGGATTAGGGTACGTGTTAGGGTTAGGGTAGGGGTTAGGGTTAGGGTACGCGTTAGGGTTAGGGTAGTTATTAAACCTATCCCACTCTCTAGATACCCCTTAGCACGTCAAGGAATATTATTTGGGGGTCCAGCCATGGAGAAGAGTTTAGACACTAGGAGAAGATAAGGAACACACCCATTATCAAGAAATCACATTAGGATTCTCTTTTTAACCTGTTCCTTAAAACCCTAGTGCTTAGGAAATCTATTGGAGGCAGAAGCAGTCAAGGGTAGCTTAGGTTTAGGGTTAGGGTTAGGGTACGGCTTAGGGTACAGGTTCGGGTACGGGTTCGGGTAATGGTTCGGGTACGGCGTAGGGTATGGGTTAGGGTAAGGGTTAGTTTGAGGGTTAGGGCTCGGTTTAGGGTACGGGTTAGGATTAGGGTACGTGTTAGGGTTAGGGTAGGGGTTAGGGTTAGGGTACGCGTTAGGGTTAGGGTAGTTATTAAACCTATCCCACTCTCTAGATACCCCTTAGCACATCAAGGAATATTATTTGGGGGTCCAACCATGGAGAAGAGTTTAGACACTAGGAGAAGATAAGGAACACACCCATTATCAAGAAATCACATTAGGATTCTCTTTTTAACCTGTTCCTTAAAATACTAGTGCTTAGGAAATCTATTGGAGGCAGAAGCAGTCAAGGGTAGCTTAGTGTTAGGGTTAAGGTTAGGGTTAGGTTTAGGGTTAGGCTACGGCTTAGGGTACGGGTTCGGGTACGGGTTCGGGTACGGCGTAGTGTATGGGTTAGGGTTAGGGTTAGGGTTAGTTTGAGGGTTAGGGCTCGGTTTAGCGTACGGGTTAGGATTAGGGTACATGTTAGGGTTAGGGTAGGGGTTAGGGTTAGGGTACGCGTTAGGGTTAGGGTAGTTATTAAACCTATCCCACTCTCTAGATACCCCTTAGCACGTCAAGGCATATTATTTGGGGGTCCAGCCATGGAGAAGAGTTTAGACACTAGGAGAAGATAAGGAACACACCCATTATCAACAAATCACATTAGGATTCTCTTTTTAACCTGTTCCTTAAAACACTAGTGCTTAGGAAATCTATTGGAGGCAGAAGCAGTCAAGGGTAGCTTAGGGTTAGGGTTAGGGTTAGGGTTAGGGTTAGGGTACGGCTCATGGTACGGGTTCGGGTACAGGTTCGGGTACGGCGTAGGGTATGGGTTAAGGTTAGGGTTAGGGTTATTTTGAGGGTTACGGCTCGGTTTAGGGTATGGGTTAGGATTAGGGTACGTGTTAGGGTTAGTGTAGGGGTTAGGGTTAGGGTACGCGTTAGGGTTAGGGTAGTTATTAAACCTATCCCACTCTCTAGATACCCCTTAGCACGTCAAGGAATATTATTTGGGGGTCCAGCCATGGAGAAGAGTTTAGACACTAGGAGAAGATAAGGAACACACCCCTTATCAAGAAATCACATTAGGATTCACTTTTTAACCTGTTCCTTAAAACACTAGTGCTTAGGAAATCTATTGGAGGCAGAAGCAGTCAAGGGTAGCTTAGGGTTAGGGTTAGGTTTAGGGTTAGTGTTAGGGTACGGCTTAGGGTATGGGTTCGGGTACGGGTTCGGGTACGGCGTAGGGTATGGGTTAGGGTTAGGGTTAGGGTTAGTTTGAGGGTTAGGGCTCGGTTTAGGGTACGGGTTAGGATTAGGGTACGTGTTAGGGTTAGGGTAGGGGTTAGGGTTAGGGTACGCGTTAGGGTTAGGGTAGTTATTAAACCTATCCCACTCTCTAGATACCCCTTAGCACGTCAAGGAATATTATTTGGGGGTCCAGACATGGAGAAGAGTTTAGACACTAGGAGAAGATAAGGAACACACCCATTATCAAGAAATCACATTAGGATTCTCTTTTTAACCTGTTCCTTAAAACCCTAGTGCTTAGGAAATCTATTGGAGGCAGAAGCAGTCAAGGGTAGCTTAGGGTTAGGGTTAGGGTTAGGGTACGGCTTAGGGTACGGGTTCGGGTACGGGTTCGGGTAATGGTTCGGGTACGGCGTAGGTTATGGGTTAGGGTAAGGGTTAGTTTGAGGGTTAGGGCTCGGTTTAGGGTACGGGTTAGGATTAGGGTACGTGTTAGGGTTAGGGTAGGGGTTAGGGTTAGGGTACGCGTTAGGGTTAGGGTAGTTATTAAACCTATCCCACTCTCTAGATACCCCTTAGCACGTCAAGGAATATTATTTGGGGGTCCAACCATGGAGAAGAGTTTAGACACTAGGGGAAGATAAGGAACACACCCATTATCAAGAAATCACATTAGGATTCTATTTTTAACCTTTTCCTTAAAACACTAGTGCTTAGGAAATCTATTGGAGGCAGAAGCATTCAAGGGTAGCTTAGTGTTAGGGTTAGGGTTAGGGTTAGGGTTAGGGTTAGGCTACGGCTTAGGGTACGGGTTCGGGTACGGGTTCGGGTACGGCGTAGGGTATGGTTTAGGGTTAGGGTTAGGGTTATTTTGAGGGTTAGGGCTCGGTTTAGTGTACGGGTTAGGATTAGGGTACGTGTTAGGGTTAGGGTAGGGGTTAGGGTTAGGGTACGCGTTAGGGTTAGGGTAGTTATTAAACCTATCCCACTCTCTAGATACCACTTAGCACGTCAAGGAATATTATTTGGGGGTCCAGCCATGGAGAAGAGTTTAGACACTAGGAGAAGATAAGGAACACATCCATTATCAAGAAATCACATTAGGATTCTCTATTTAACCTGTTCCTTAAAACACTAGTGCTTAGGAAATCTATTGGAGGCAGAAGCAGTCAAGGGTAGCTTAGGGTTAGGGTAGGGTTAGGGTTAGGGTTAGGGTTAGGGTACGGCTTCGAGTACGGGTTCGGGTACGGGTTCGGGTACGGCGTAGGTATGGTTTAGGGTTAGGGTTAGGGTTAGTTTGAGGGTTAGGGCTGGGTTTACGGTACGGGTTAGGATTAGTGTACGTGTTAGGGTTAGGGTAGGGGTTAGGGTTAGGGTACACGTTAGGGTTAGGGGAGTTATTAAACCTATCCCACTCTCTAGATACCCCTTAGCACGTCAAGGAATATTATTTGGGCGTCCAGACATGGAGAAGAGTTTAGACACTAGGAGAAGATAAGGAACACACCCATTATCAAGAAATCACATTAGGATTCTCTTTTTAACCTGTTCCTTAAAACACTAGTGCTTAGGAAATCTATTGGAGGCAGAAGCAGTCAAGGGTAGCTTAGGGTTAGGGTTAGGGTTAGGGTTAGTGTTAGGGTACGGCTTAGGGTACGGGTTCGGGTACGGGTTCGGGTACGGCGTAGGGTATGGGTTAGGGTTAGGGTTAGGGTTAGTTTGAGGGTTAGGGCTCGGTTTAGGGTACGGGTTAGGATTAGGGTACGTTTTAGGGTTAGGGTAGGGGTTAGGGTTAGGGTACGCGTTAGGGTTAGGGTAGTTATTAAACCTATCCCACTCTCTAGATACCCCTTAGCACGTCAAGGAATATTATTTGGGGGTCCAGCCATGGAGAAGAGTTTAGACACTAGGAGAAGATAAGGAACACACCCATTATCAAGAAATCACACTAGGATTCTCTTTTAAACCTGTTCCTTAAAACACTAGTGCTTAGGAAATCTATTGGAGGCAGAAGCAGTCAAGGGTAGCTTAGGATTAGGGTTAGGTTTAGGGTACGGCTTAGGGTACGGGTTCGGGTACGGGTTCGGGTACGGCGTAGGGTATGGGTTAGGGTTAGGGTTAGGGTTAGTTTGAGGGTTAGGGCTCGGTTTAGGGTACGGGTTAGGATTAGGGTACGTGTTAGGGTTAGGGTAGGGGTTAGGGTTAGGGTACGCGTTAGGGTTAGGGTAGTTATTAAACCTATCCCACTCTCTAGATACCCCTTAGCACGTCAAGGAATATTATTTGGGGGTCCAGACATGGAGAAGAGTTTAGACACGAGGAGAAGATAAGGAACACACCCATTATCAAGAAATCACATTAGGATTCTCTTTTTAACCTGTTCCTTAAAACCCTAGTGCTTAGGAAATCTATTGGAGGCAGAAGCAGTCAAGGGTAGCTTAGGTTTAGGGTTAGGGTTAGGGTACGGCTTAGGGTACGGGTTCGGGTAATGGTTCGGGTACGGCGTAGGGTATGGGTTAGGGTAAGTGTAAGTTTGAGGGTTAGGGCTCGGTTTAGCGTACGGGTTAGGATTAGGGTACGTGTTAGGGTTAGGGTAGGGGTTAGGGTTAGGGTACGCGTTAGGGTTAGGGTAGTTATTAAACCTATCCCACTCTCTAGATACCCCTTAGCACGTCAAGGAATATTATTTGGGGGTCCAGCCATGGAGAAGAGTTTAGACACTAGGAGAAGATAAGGAACACACCCATTATCAACAAATCACACTAGGATTCTCTTTTAAACCTGTTCCTTAAAACACTAGTGCTTAGGAAATCTATTGGAGGCAGAAGCAGTCAAGGGTAGCTTAGGGTTAGGGTTAGGGTTACGGTTATGGTTAGGGTACGGCTTAGGGTACGGGTTGGGGTACGGGTTCGGGTACGGCATAGGGTATGGGTTAGGGTTAGGGTTAGGGTTAGTATGAGGGTTAGGGCTCGGATTAGGGTACGGGTTAGGATTAGGGTACGTGTTAGTGTTAGGGTAGGGGTAGGGTTAGGGTATGCGTTAGGGTTAGGGTATTTATTAAATCTATCCCACTCTCTAGATACCCCTTATCACGTCAAGGTATATTATTTGGGGGTCCAGCCATGGAGAAGAGTTTAGACACTAGGAGAAGATAAGGAACACACCCATTATCAAGAAATCTCATTAGGATTCTCTTTTTAACCTGTTCCTTAAAACACTAGTGCTTAGGAAATCTATTGGAGGCAGAAGCAGTCAAGGGTAGCTTAGGGTAAGTGTTAGGTTTAGGCTTAGTGTTAGGGTACGGCTTAGGGTACGGGTTCGGGTACGGGCTCGGGTACGGCGTAGGGTATGGGTTAGGGTTAGGGTTAGGGTTAGTTTGAGGGTTAGGGCTCGGTTTAGGGTACGGGTTAGGATTAGGGTACGTGTTAGGGTTAGGGTAGGGCTTAGGGTTAGGGTACGCGTTAGGGTTAGGGTAGTTATTAAACCTATCCCACTCTGTAGATACCCCTTAGCACGTCAAGGAATATTATTTGGGGGTCCAGTCATGGAGAAGAGTTTAGACACTAGGGGAAGATAAGGAACACACCGATTATCAAGAAATCACATTAGGATTCTCTTTTTAACCTGTTCCTTAAAACACTAGTGCTTAGGAAATCTATTGGAGGCATTAGCAGTCAAGGGTAGCTTAGGATTAGGGTTAGGTTTAGGGTACGGCTTAGGGTACGGGTTCGGGTACGGGTTCGGGTACGGCGTAGGGTAAGGGTTAGGGTTAGGGTTAGGGTTAGTTTGAGGGTTAGGGCTCGGTTTAGGTTACGGGTTAGGATTAGGGTACGTGTTAGGGTTAGGGTAGGGGTTAGGGTTAGGGTACGCGTTAGGGTTAGGGTAGTTATTAAACCTATCCCACTCTCTAGATACCCCTTAGCACGTCAAGGAATATTATTTGGGGGTCCAGACATGGAGAAGAGTTTAGACACGAGGAGAAGATAAGGAACACACCCATTATCAAGAAATCACATTAGGATTCTCTTTTTAACCTGTTCCTTAAAACCCTAGTGCTTAGGAAATCTATTGGAGGCAGAAGCAGTCAAGGGTAGCTTAGGTTTAGGGTTAGGGTTAGGGTACGGCTTAGGGTACAGGTTCGGGTACGGGTTCGGGTAATGGTTTGGGTACGGCGTAGGGTATGGGTTAGGGTAAGGGTTAGTTTGAGGGTTAGGGCTCGGTTTAGGGTACGGGTTAGGATTAGGGTACGTGTTAGGGTTAGGGTAGGGGTTAGGGTTAGGGTACGCGTTAGGGTTAGGGTAGTTATTAAACCTATCCTACTCTCTAGATACCCCTTAGCACGTCAAGGAATATTATTTGGGGGTCCAACCATGGAGAAGAGTTTAGACACTAGGAGAAGATAAGGAACACACCCATTATCAAGAAATCACATTAGGATTCTCTTTTTAACCTGTTCCTTAATACACTAGTGCTTAGGAAATCTACTGGAGGCAGAAGCAGTCAAGGGTAGCTTAGGGTTAGGGTTAGGGTTAGGGTTAGGGTTAGGGTACGGCTTAGGGTACGGGTTCGGGTCCGGGTTCGGGTACGGCATAGGGTATGGGTTAGGGTTAGGGTTAGGGTTAGTTTGAGGGTTAGGGCTCGGTTTAGGGTACGGGTTAGGATTAGTGTACGTGTTAGGGTTAGGGTAGAGGTTAGGGTTAGGGTACGCGTTAGGGTTAGGGTAGTTATTAAACCTATCCCACTCTCTAGATACCCCTTAGCACGTCAAGGAATATTATTTGGGGGTCCAGCCTTGGAGAATTTAGACACTAGGAGAATATAAGGAACACACCCATTATCAAGAAATCACATTAGGATTCTCTTTTTAACCTGTTCCTTAAAACACTAGTGCTTAGGAAATCTATTGGAGGCAGAAGCAGTCAAGGGTAGCTTAGGGTTAGGGTTAGGGTTAGGGTTAGGGTACGGCTTAGGGTACGGGTTCGGGTTCGGGTTCGTGTACGGCGTAGGGTATGGGTTAGGGTTAGGGTTAGGGGTTAGTTTGAAGGTTAGGGCTCGGTTTAGGGTACGGGTTAGGATTAGGGTTCGTGTTAGGGTTAGGGTAGGGGTTAGGGTTAGGGTACGCGTTAGGGTTAGGGTAGTTATTAAACCTATCCCACTCTCTAGATACCCCTTAGCACGTCAAGGAATATTATTTGGGGGTCCAGCCATGGAGAAGAGTTTAGACAATAGGAGAAGATAAGGAACACACCCATTATCCTGAAATCACATTAGGATTCTCTTTTTAACCTGTTCCTTAATACACTAATGCTTAGGAAATCTATTGTAGGCAGAAGCAGTCAAGGGTAGCTTAGGGTTAGGGTTAGGATTAGGGTTAGGGTTAGGGTACGGCTTAGGGTACGGGTTCGGGTACTGGTTCGGGTACGGCGTAGGGTATGGGTTAGGGTTAGGGTTAGGGTTTGTTTGAGGGTTAGGGCTCGGTTTAGGTTACGGGTTAGGATTAGGGTACGTGTTAGGGTTAGGGTAGGGGTTAGGGGTTAGGGTACGCGTTAGGGTTAGTGTAGTTATTAAACCTATCCCACTCTCTAGATACCCCTTAGCACGTCAAAGAATATTATTTGGGGGTCCAGCCATGGAGAAGAGTTTAGACACTAGGAGAAGATAAGGAACACACCCATTATCAAGAAATCACATTAGGATTCTCTTTTTAACCTGTTCCTTAAAACACTAGTGCTTAGGAAATCTATTGGAGGCAGAAGCAGTCAAGGGTAGCCTTAGGGTTAGGGTTAGGGTTAGGGTTAGGGTTAGTGTTAGGGTACGGGTTCGGGTAGGGGTTCGGGTACAGCGTAGGGTATGGGTTAGGGTTAGGGTTAGGGTTAGTTTGAGGGTTAGGGCTCGGTTTAGGGTACGGGTTAGGATTAGGGTACGTGTTAGTGTTAGGGTAGGGGTTAGGGTTAGGGTACGCGTTAGGGTTACGGTAGTTATTAAACCTATCCCACACTCTAGATACCCCTTAGCACGTCAAGGAATATTATTTGGGGGTCCAGCCATGGAGAAGAGTTTAGACACTAGGAGAAGATAAGGAACACACCCATTATCAAGAAATCACATTAGGATTCTCTTTTTAACCTGTTCCTTAAAACACTAGTGCTTAGGAAATCTATTGGAGGCAGAAGCAGTCAAGGGTAGCTTAGGGTTAGGGTTAGGGTTAGGGTACGGCTTAGGGTACGGGTTCGGGTACGGGTTTGGGTATGGCATAGGGTATGGGTTAGGGTTAGGGTTAGGGTTAGTTTGAGGGTTAGGGCTCGGTTTAGGGTTCGGGTTAAGATTAGTGTACGTGTTAGGGTTAGGGTAGGGGTTAGGGTTAGGGTACGCGTTAGGGTTAGGTTAGTTATTAAACCTATCCCACTCTCTAGATACCCTTTAGCACGTCAAGGAATATTATTTGGGGGTCCAGCCATGGAGAAGAGTTTAGACACTAGGAGAAGATAAGGAACACACCCATTATCCTGAAATCACATTAGGATTCACTTTTTAACCTGTTCCTTAATACACTAGTGCTTAGGAAATCTATTGGAGGCAGAAGCAGTCAAGGGTAGCTTAGGGTTAGGGTTAGGGTTAGGGTTAGTGTTAGGGTACGGCTTAGGGTACGGGTTCGGGTACGGGTTCGGGTACGGCGTAGGGTATGGGTTAGGGTTAGGGTTAGGGTTAGTTGAGGGTTAGGGCTCGGTTTAGGGTACGGGTTAGGATTAGGGTACGTTTTAGGGTTAGGGTAGGGGTTAGGGTTAGGGTACGCGTTAGGGTTAGGGTAGTTATTAAACCTATCCCACTCTCTAGATACCCCTTAGCACGTCAAGGAATATTATTAGGGGGTCCAGCCATGGAGAAGAGTTTAGACACTAGGAGAAGATAAGGAACACACCCATTATCAAGAAATCACACTAGGATTCTCTTTTAAACCTGTTCCTTAAAACACTAGTGCTTAGGAAATCTATTGGAGGCAGAAGCAGTCAAGGGTAGCTTAGGATTAGGGTTAGGTTTAGGGTACGGCTTAGGGTACGGGTTCGGGTACGGGTTCGGGTACGGCGTAGGGTATGGGTTAGGGTTAGGGTTAGGGTTAGTTTGAGGGTTAGGGCTCGGTTTAGGGTACGGGTTAGGATTAGGGTACGTGTTAGGGTTAGGGTAGGGGTTAGGGTTAGGGTACGCGTTAGGGTTAGGGTAGTTATTAAACCTATCCCACTCTCTAGATACCCCTTAGCACGTCAAGGAATATTATTTGGGGGTCCAGCCATGGAGAAGAGTTTAGACACTAGGAGAAGATAAGGAACACACCCATTATCAACAAATCACACTAGGATTCTCTTTTAAACCTGTTCCTTAAAACACTAGTGCTTAGGAAATCTATTGGAGGCAGAAGCAGTCAAGGGTAGCTTAGGGTTAGGGTTAGGGTTACGGTTATGGTTTAGGGTACGGCTTAGGGTACGGGTTGGGGTACGGGTTCGGGTACGGCATAGGGTATGGGTTAGGGTTAGGGTTAGGGTTAGTATGAGGGTTAGGGCTCGGATTAGGGTACGGGTTAGGATTAGGGTACGTGTTAGTGTTAGGGTAGGGGTAGGGTTAGGGTATGCGTTAGGGTTAGGGTATTTATTAAATCTATCCCACTCTCTAGATACCCCTTATCACGTCAAGGTATATTATTTGGGGGTCCAGCCATGGAGAAGAGTTTAGACACTAGGAGAAGATAAGGAACACACCCATTATCAAGAAATCTCATTAGGATTCTCTTTTTAACCTGTTCCTTAAAACAATAGTGCTTAGGAAATCTATTGGAGGCAGAAGCAGTCAAGGGTAGCTTAGGGTAAGTGTTAGGTTTAGGCTTAGTGTTAGGGTACGGCTTAGGGTACGGGTTCGGGTACGGGCTCGGGTACGGCGTAGGGTATGGGTTAGGGTTAGGGTTAGGGTTAGTTTGAGGGTTAGGGCTCGGTTTAGGGTACGGGTTAGGATTAGGGTACGTGTTAGGGTTAGGGTAGGGCTTAGGGTTAGGGTACGCGTTAGGGTTAGGGTAGTTATTAAACCTATCCCACTCTCTAGATACCCCTTAGCACGTCAAGGAATATTATTTGGGGGTCCAGTCATGGAGAAGAGTTTAGACACTAGGGGAAGATAAGGAACACACCGATTATCAAGAAATCACATTAGGATTCTCTTTTTAACCTGTTCCTTAAAACACTAGTGCTTAGGAAATCTATTGGAGGCATTAGCAGTCAAGGGTAGCTTAGGATTAGGGTTAGGTTTAGGGTACGGCTTAGGGTACGGGTTCGGGTACGGGTTCGGGTACGGCGTAGGGTAAGGGTTAGGGTTAGGGTTAGGGTTAGTTTGAGGGTTAGGGCTCGGTTTAGGTTACGGGTTAGGATTAGGGTACGTGTTAGGGTTAGGGTAGGGGTTAGGGTTAGGGTACGCGTTAGGGTTAGGGTAGTTATTAAAACCTATCCCACTCTCTAGATACCCCCTTAGCACGTCAAGGAATATTATTTGGGGGTCCAGACATGGAGAAGAGTTTAGACACGAGGAGAAGATAAGGAACACACCCATTATCAAGAAATCACATTAGGATTCTCTTTTTAACCTGTTCCTTAAAACCCTAGTGCTTAGGAAATCTATTGGAGGCAGAAGCAGTCAAGGGTAGCTTAGGTTTAGGGTTAGGGTTAGGGTACAGGTTCGGGTACGGGTTCGGGTAATGGTTTGGGTACGGCGTAGGGTATGGGTTAGGGTAAGGGTTAGTTTGAGGGTTAGGGCTCGGTTTAGGGTACGGGTTAGGATTAGGGTACGTGTTAGGGTTAGGGTAGGGGTTAGGGTTAGGGTACGCGTTAGGGTTAGGGTAGTTATTAAACCTATCCTACTCTCTAGATACCCCTTAGCACGTCAAGGAATATTATTTGGGGGTCCAACCATGGAGAAGAGTTTAGACACTAGGAGAAGATAAGGAACACACCCATTATCAAGAAATCACATTAGGATTCTCTTTTTAACCTGTTCCTTAATACACTAGTGCTTAGGAAATCTACTGGAGGCAGAAGCAGTCAAGGGTAGCTTAGGGTTAGGGTTAGGGTTAGGGGTTAGGGTTAGGGTACGGCTTAGGGTACGGGTTCGGGTCCGGGTTCGGGTACGGCATAGGGTATGGGTTAGGGTTAGGGTTAGGGTTAGTTTGAGGGTTAGGGCTCGGTTTAGGGTACGGGTTAGGATTAGTGTACGTGTTAGGGTTAGGGTAGAGGTTAGGGTTAGGGTACGCGTTAGGGTTAGGGTAGTTATTAAACCTATCCCACTCTCTAGATACCCCTTAGCACGTCAAGGAATATTATTTGGGGGTCCAGCCTTGGAGAAGAGTTTAGACACTAGGAGAATATAAGGAACACACCCATTATCAAGAAATCACATTAGGATTCTCTTTTTAACCTGTTCCTTAAAACACTAGTGCTTAGGAAATCTATTGGAGGCAGAAGCAGTCAAGGGTAGCTTAGGGTTAGGGTTAGGGTTAGGGTTAGGGTACGGCTTAGGGTACGGGTTCGGGTTCGGGTTCGTGTACGGCGTAGGGTATGGGTTAGGGTTAGGGTTAGGGTTAGTTTGAAGGTTAGGGCTCGGTTTAGGGTACGGGTTAGGATTAGGGTTCGTGTTAGGGTTAGGGTAGGGGTTAGGGTTAGGGTACGCGTTAGGGTTAGGGTAGTTATTAAACCTATCCCACTCTCTAGATACCCCTTAGCACGTCAAGGAATATTATTTGGGGGTCCAGCCATGGAGAAGAGTTTAGACAATAGGAGAAGATAAGGAACACACCCATTATCCTGAAATCACATTAGGATTCTCTTTTTAACCTGTTCCTTAATACACTAATGCTTAGGAAATCTATTGTAGGCAGAAGCAGTCAAGGGTAGCTTAGGGTTAGGGTTAGGATTAGGGTTAGGGTTAGGGTACGGCTTAGGGTACGGGTTCGGGTACTGGTTCGGGTACGGCGTAGGGTATGGGTTAGGGTTAGGGTTAGGGGTTAGTTTGAGGGTTAGGGCTCGGTTTAGGTTACGGGTTAGGATTAGGGTACGTGTTAGGGTTAGGGTAGGGGTTAGGGTTAGGGTACGCGTTAGGGTTAGTGTAGTTATTAAACCTATCCCACTCTCTAGATACCCCTTAGCACGTCAAAGAATATTATTTGGGGGTCCAGCCATGGAGAAGAGTTTAGACACTAGGAGAAGATAAGGAACACACCCATTATCAAGAAATCACATTAGGATTCTCTTTTTAACCTGTTCCTTAAAACACTAGTGCTTAGGAAATCTATTGGAGGCAGAAGCAGTCAAGGGTAGCTTAGGGTTAGGGTTAGGGTTAGGGTTAGGGTTAGTGTTAGGGTACGGGTTCGGGTACGGGTTCGGGTACAGCGTAGGGTATGGGTTAGGGTTAGGGTTAGGGTTAGTTTGAGGGTTAGGGCTCGGTTTAGGGTACGGGTTAGGATTAGGGTACGTGTTAGTGTTAGGGTAGGGGTTAGGGTTAGGGTACGCGTTAGGGTTACGGTAGTTATTAAACCTATCCCACACTCTAGATACCCCTTAGCACGTCAAGGAATATTATTTGGGGGTCCAGCCATGGAGAAGAGTTTAGACACTAGGAGAAGATAAGGAACACACCCATTATCAAGAAATCACATTAGGATTCTCTTTTTAACCTGTTCCTTAAAACACTAGTGCTTAGGAAATCTATTGGAGGCAGAAGCAGTCAAGGGTAGCTTAGGGTTAGGGTTAGGGTTAGGGTACGGCTTAGGGTACGGGTTCGGGTACGGGTTTGGGTATGGCATAGGTTATGGGTTAGGGTTAGGGTTAGGGTTAGTTTGAGGGTTAGGGCTCGGTTTAGGGTTCGGGTTAAGATTAGTGTACGTGTTAGGGTTAGGGTAGGGGTTAGGGTTAGGGTACGCGTTAGGGTTAGGTTAGTTATTAAACCTATCCCACTCTCTAGATACCCTTTAGCACGTCAAGGAATATTATTTGGGGGTCCAGCCATGGAGAAGAGTTTAGACACTAGGAGAAGATAAGGAACACACCCATTATCCTGAAATCACATTAGGATTCACTTTTTAACCTGTTCCTTAATACACTAGTGCTTAGGAAATCTTTTGGAGGCAGAAGCAGTCAAGGGTAGCTTAGGGTTAGGGTTTGGGATAGGTTTAGGGTTAGGGTACGGCTTAGGGTATGGGTTCGGGTCCGGGTTTGGGTATGGCGTAGGGTATGGGTTAGGGTTAGGGTTAGGGTTAGTTTGAGGGTTAGGGCTCGGTTTAGGGTACGGGTTAGGATTAGTGTACGTGTTAGGGTTAGGGTAGAGGTTAGGGTTAGGGTACGCGTTAGGGTTAGGGTAGTTATTAAACCTATCCCACTCTCTAGATACCCCTTAGCACGTCAAGGAATATTATTTGGGGGTCCAGCCTTGGAGAAGAGTTTAGACACTAGGAGAAGATAAGGAACACACCCATTATCAAGAAATCACATTAGGATTCTCTTTTTAACCTGTTCCTTAAAACACTAGTGCTTAGGAAATCTATTGGAGGCAGAAGCAGTCAAGGGTAGCTTAGGGTTAGGGTACGGCTTAGGGTACGGGTTCGGGTACGGGTTCGTGTACGGCGTAGGATATGGGTTAGGGTTAGGGTTAGGGTTAGTTTGAAGGTTAGGGCTCGGTTTAGGGTACGGGTTAGGATTAGTGTTCGTGTTAGGGTTAGGGTAGGGGTTAGGGTTAGGGTACGCGTTAGGGTCAGGGTAGTTATTAAACCTATCCCACTCTCTAGATACCCCTTAGCACGTCAAGGAATATTATTTGGGGGTCCAGCCATGGAGAAGAGTTTAGACAATAGGAGAAGATAAGGAACACACCCATTATCCTGAAATCACATAAGGATTCTCTTTTTAACCTGTTCCTTAATACACTAATGCTTAGGAAATCTATTGTAGGCAGAAGCAGTCAAGGGTAGCTTAGGGTTAGGGTTAGGATTAGGGTTAGGGTTAGGGTACGGCTTAGGGTACGGGTTCGGGTACTGGTTCGGGTACGGCGTAGGGTATGGGTTAGGGTTAGGGTTAGGGTTAGTTTGAGGGTTAGGGCTCGGTTTAGGTTACGGGTTAGGATTAGGGTACGTGTTAGGGTTAGGGTAGGGGTTAGGGTTAGGGTACGCGTTAGGGTTAGTGTAGTTATTAAACCTATCCCACTCTCTAGATACCCCTTAGCACGTCAAAGAATATTATTTGGGGGTCCAGCCATTGAGAAGAATTTAGACACTAGGAGAAGATAAGGAACACACCCATTATCAAGAAATCACATTAGGATTCTCTTTATAACCTGTTCTTAAAACACTAGTGCTTAGGAAATCTATTGGAGGCAGAAGCAGTCAAGGGTAGCTTAGGGTTAGGGTTAGGGTTAGGGTTAGGGTTAGCTTTAGGGTACGGCTTAGGGTACGGGTTCGGGTACGGGTTTGGGTACGGCGTAGGGTATGGGTTAGGGATAGGGTTAGGGTTAGTTTGAGGGTTAGGGCTCGGTTTAGGGTACGGGTTAGGATTAGGGTACGTGTTAGGTTTAGGGTACGCGTTAGGGTTAGGGTAGTTATTAAACCTATCCCACTCTCTAAATACCCTTTAGCACGTCAAGGAATATTATTTGGGGGTCCAGCCATGGAGAAGAGTTTAGACACTAGGAGAAGATAAGGAACACACCCATTATCCTGAAATCACATTAGGATTCTCTTTTTAACCTGTTACTTAATACACTAGTGCTTAGGAAATCTACTTGAGGCAGAAGCAGTTAAGGGTAGCTTAGGGTTAGGGTTAGGGTTAGGGTTAGGGTTAGGGTACGGCTTAGGGTACGGGTTCGGGTCCGGGTTCGGGTACGGCGTAGGGTATGGGTTAGGGTTAGGGTTAGGGTTAGTTTGAGGGTTAGGGCTCGGTTTAGGGTACGGGTTAGGATTAGTGTACGTGTTAGGGTTAGGGTAGAGGTTAGGGTGAGGGTACGCGTTAGGGTTAGTGTAGTTATTAAACCTATCCCACTCTCTAGATACCCCTTAGCACGTCAAGGAATATTATTTGGGGGTCCAGCCTTGGAGAAGAGTTTAGACACTAGGAGAAGATAAGGAACACACCCATTATCCTGAAATCACATTAGGATTCTCTTTTTAACCTGTTCCTTAATACATTAATTCTTAGGAAATCTATTGTAAGCAGAAGCAGTCAAGGGTAGCTTAGGGTTAGGGTTAGGATTAGGGTTAGGGTTAGGGTACGTCTTAGGGTACGGGTTCGGGTACTGGTTCGGGTACGGCGTAGGGTATGGGTTAGGGTTAGGGTTAGGGTTAGTTTGAGGGTTAGGGCTCGGTTTAGGTTACGGGTTAGGATTAGGGTACGTGTTAGGGTTAGGGTAGGGGTTAGGGTTAGGGTACGCATTAGGGTTAGTGTAGTTATTAAACCTATCCCACACTCTAGATACCCCTTAGCACGTCAAAGAATATTATTTGGGGGTCCAGCCATGGAGAAGAGTTTAGACACTAGGAGAAGATAAGGTACACACCAATTATCAAGAAATCACATTAGGATTCTCTTTTTAAACTGTTCCTTAAAACACTAGTGCTTAGGAAATCTACTGGAGGCAGAAGCAGTCAAGGGTAGCTTAGGGTTAGGGTTCGGGTTAGTGTTAGGGTACGGGTTCGGGTACGGGTTCGGGTACGGCGTAGGGTATGGGTTAGGGTTAGGGTTAGGGTTAGTTTGAGGGTTAGGGCTCGGTTTAGGTTACGGGTTAGGATTAGGGTACGTGTTAGGGTTAGGGTAGGGGTTAGGGTTAGGGTACGCGTTAGGGTTAGTGTAGTTATTAATCCTATCCCACTCTCTAGATACCCCTTAGCACGTCAAAGAATATTATTGGGGGGTCCAGCCATGGAGAAGAGTTTAGACACTAGGAGAAGATAAGGAACACACCCATTATCAAGAAATCACATTAGGATTCTCTTTTTAACCTGTTCCTTAAAACACTAGTGCTTAGGAAATCTATTGGAGGCAGAAGCAGTCAAGGGTAGCTTAGGGTTAGGGTTAGGGTTAGGGTACGGCTTAGGGTACGGGTTCGGGTACGGGTTTGGGTATGGCATAGGGTATGGGTTAGGGTTAGGGTTAGGGTTAGTTTGAGGGTTAGGGCTCGGTTTAGGGTTCGGGTTAAGATTAGTGTACGTGTTAGGGTTAGGGTAGGGGTTAGGGTTAGGTTACGCGTTAGGGTTAGGGTAGTTATTAAACCTATCCCACTCTCTAGATACCCTTTAGCACGTCAAGGAATATTATTTGGGGGTCCAGCCATGGAGAAGAGTTTAGACACTAGGAGAAGATAAGGAACACACCCATTATCCTGAAATCACATTAGGATTCTCTTTTTAACCTGTTCCTTAATACACTAGTGCTTAGGAAATCTATTGGAGGCAGAAGCAGTCAAGGGTAGCTTAGGGTTAGGGTTTGGGATAGGTTTAGGGTTAGGGTACGGCTTAGGGTATGGGTTCGGGTCCGGGTTTGGGTATGGCGTAGGGTATGGGTTAGGGTTAGGGTTAGGGTTAGTTTGAGGGTTAGGGCTCGGTTTAGGTTACGGGTTAGGATTAGGGTACGTGTTAGGGTTAGGGTAGGGGTTCGGGTTAGGGTACGCTTTAGGGTTAGGGTAGTTATTAAACCTATCCCACTCTCTAGATACACCTTAGCACGTCAAAGAATATTATTTGGGGGTCCAGCCATGGAGAAGAGTTTAGACACTAGGAGAAGATAAGGAACACACCCATTATCCTGAAATCACATTAGGATTCTCTTTTTAACCTGTTCCTTAATACACTAGTGCTTAGGAAATCTATTAGAGGCAGAAGCAGTGAAGGGTAGCTTAGGGTTAGGGTTAGGGTTAGGTTTAGGGTTAGGGTTAGGGTACGGCTTACGGAACGGTTTCGGGTTCGGGTTCGGGAATGGCGTAGGGTATGGGTTAGGGTTAGGGTTAGGGTTAGTTTGAGGGTTAGGGCTCGGTTTAGGGTACGGGTTAGGATTAGTGTACGTGTTAGGGTTAGGGTAGAGGTTAGGGTTAGGGTACGCGTTAGGGTTAGGGTAGTTATTAAACCTATCCCACTCTCTAGATACCCCTTAGCACGTCAAGGAATATTATTTGGGGGTCCAGCCATGGAGAAGAGTTTAGACACTAAGAGAAGATAAGGAACACACCCATTATCAAGAAATCACATTAGGATTCTCTTTTTAACCTGTTCCTTAAAACACTAGTGCTTAGGAAATCTATTGGAGGCAGAAGCAGTCAAGGGTAGCTTAGGGTTAGGGTTAGGGTTAGGGTACGGCTTAGGGTACGGGTTCGGGTACGGGTTCGTGTACGGCGTAGGGTATGGGTTAGGGTTAGGGTTAGGGTTAGTTTGAAGGTTAGGGCTCGGTTTAGGGTACGGGTTAGGATTAGGGTTCGTGTTAGGGTTAGGGTAGGGGTTAGGGTTAGGGTACGCGTTAGGGTCAGGGTAGTTATTAAACCTATCCCACTCTCTAGATACCCCTTAGCACGTCAAGGAATATTATTTGGGGGTCCAGCCATGGAGAAGAGTTTAGACAATAGGAGAAGATAAGGAACACACCCATTATCCTGAAATCACATAAGGATTCTCTTTTTAACCTGTTCCTTAATACACTAATGCTTAGGAAATCTATTGTAGGCAGAAGCAGTCAAGGGTAGCTTAGGGTTAGGGTTAGGATTAGGGTTAGGGTTAGGGTACGGCTTAGGGTACGGGTTCGGGTACTGGTTCGGGTACGGCGTAGGGTATGGGTTAGGGTTAGGGTTAGGGTTAGTTTGAGGGTTAGGGCTCGGTTTAGGTTACGGGTTAGGATTAGGGTACGTGTTAGGGTTAGGGTAGGGGTTAGGGTTAGGGTACGCGTTAGGGTTAGTGTAGTTATTAAACCTATCCCACTCTCTAGATACCCCTTAGCACGTCAAAGAATATTATTTGGGAGTCCAGCCATTGAGAAGAGTTTAGACACTAGGAGAAGATAAGGAACACACCCATTATCAAGAAATCACATTAGGATTCTCTTTTTAACCTGTTCCTTAAAACACTAGTGCTTAGGAAATCTATTGGAGGCAGAAGCAGTCAAGGGTAGCTTAGGGTTAGGGTTAGGGTTAGGGTTAGGGTTAGCTTTAGGGTACGGCTTAGGGTACGGTTTAGGGTACGGGTTCGGGTACGGCGTAGGGTATGGGTTAGGGATAGGGTTAGGGTTAGTTTGAGGGTTAGGGCTCGGTTTAGGGTACGGGTTAGGATTAGGGTACGTGTTAGGTTTAGGGTACGCGTTAGGGTTAGGGTAGTTATTAAACCTATCCTACTCTCTAAATACCCTTTAGCACGTCAAGGAATATTATTTGGGGGTCCAGCCATGGAGAAGAGTTTAGACACTAGGAGAAGATAAGGAACACACCCATTATCCTGAAATCACATTAGGATTCTCTTTTTAACCTGTTCCTTAATACACTAGTGCTTAGGAAATCTACTTGAGGCAGAAGCAGGTAAGGGTAGCTTAGGGTTAGGGTTAGGGTTAGGGTTAGGGTTAGGGTACGGCTTAGGGTACGGGTTCGGGTCCGGGTTCGGGTACGGCGTAGGGTATGGGTTAGGGTTAGGGTTAGGGTTAGTTTGAGGGTTAGGGCTCGGTTTAGGGTACGGGTTAGGATTAGTGTACGTGTTAGGGTTAGGGTAGAGGTTAGGGTTAGGGTACGCGTTAGGGTTAGTGTAGTTATTAAACCTATCCCACTCTCTAGATACCCCTTAGCACGTCAAGGAATATTATTTGGGGGTCCAGCCTTGGAGAAGAGTTTAGACACTAGGAGAAGATAAGGAACACACCCATTATCAAGAAATCTCATTAGGATTCTCTTTTTAACCTGTTCCTTAAAACACTAGTGCTTAGGAAATCTATTGGAGGCAGAAGCAGTCAAGGGTAGCTTAGGGTTAGGGTTAGGGTTATGGTTAGGGTACGGCTTAGGGTACGGGTTCGGGTACGGGTTCGTGTACGGCGTAGGGTATGGGTTAGGTTTAGGGTTCGGGTTAGTTTTAAGGTTAGGGCTCGGTTTAGGGTACGGGTTAGGATTAGGGTTCGTGTTAGGGTTAGGGTAGGGGTTAGGGTTAGGGTACGCGTTAGGGTTAGGGTAGTTATTAAACCTATCCCACTCTCTAGATACCCCTTAGCACGTCAAGGAATATTATTTGGGGGTCCAGCCATGGAGAAGAGTTTAGACACTAGGAGAAGATAAGGAACACACCCATTATCCTGAAATCACATTAGGATTCTCTTTTTAACCTGTTCCTTAATACACTAGTGGTTAGGAAATCTATTGGAGGCAGAAGCAGTCAAGGGTAGCTTAGGTTTAGGGTTAGGGTTAGGGTACGGCTTAGGGTACAGGTTCGGGTACGGGTTCGGGTAATGGTTCGGGTACGGCGTAGGGTATGGGTTAGGGTAAGGGTTAGTTTGAGGGTTAGGGCTCGGTTTAGGGTACGGGTTAGGATTAGGGTACGTGTTAGGGTTAGGGTAGGGGTTAGGGTTAGGGTACGCGTTAGGGTTAGGGTAGTTATTAAACCTATCCCACTCTCTAGATACCCCTTATCACGTCAAGGAATATTATTTGGGGGTCCAGTCATGGAGAAGAGTTTAGACACTAGGGGAAGATAAGGAACACACCGATTATCAAGAAATCACATTAGGATTCTCTTTTTAACCTGTTCCTTAAAACACTAGTGCTTAGGAAATCTATTGGAGGCATTAGCAGTCAAGGGTAGCTTAGGATTAGGGTTAGGTTTAGGGTACGGCTTAGGGTACGGGTTCGGGTATGGGTTTGGGTACGGCGTAGGGTATGGGTTAGGGTTAGGGTTAGGGTTAGTTTGAGGGTTAGGGCTCGGTTTAGGTTACGGGTTAGGATTAGGGTACGTGTTAGGGTTAGGGTAGGGGTTAGGGTTAGGGTACGCGTTAGGGTTAGGGTAGTTATTAAACCTATCCCACTCTCTAGATACCCCTTAGCACGTCAAGGAATATTATTTGGGGGTCCAGCCATGGAGAAGAGTTTAGACACTAGGAGAAGATAAGGAACACACCCATTATCAAGAAATCACATTAGGATTCTCTTTTTAACCTGTTCCTTAAAACCCTAGTGCTTAGGAAATCTATTGGAGGCAGAAGCAGTCAAGGGTAGCTTAGGTTTAGGGTTAGGGTTAGGGTACGGCTTAGGGTACAGGTTCGGGTACGGGTTCGGGTAATGGTTCGGGTACGGCGTAGGGTATGGGTTAGGGTAAGGGTTAGTTTGAGGGTTAGGGCTCGGTTTAGGGTACGGGTTAGGATTAGGGTACGTGTTAGGGTTAGGGTAGGGGTTAGGGTTAGGGTACGCGTTAGGGTTAGGGTAGTTATTAAACCTATCCCACTCTCTAGATACCCCTTAGCACATCAAGGAATATTATTTGGGGGTCCAACCATGGAGAAGAGTTTAGACACTAGGAGAAGATAAGGAACACACCCATTATCAAGAAATCACATTAGGATTCTCTTTTTAACCTGTTCCTTAAAATACTAGTGCTTAGGAAATCTATTGGAGGCAGAAGCAGTCAAGGGTAGCTTAGTGTTAGGGTTAAGGTTAGGGTTAGGTTTAGGGTTAGGCTACGGCTTAGGGTACGGGTTCGGGTACGGGTTCGGGTACGGCGTAGTGTATGGGTTAGGGTTAGGGTTAGGGTTAGTTTGAGGGTTAGGGCTCGGTTTAGCGTACGGGTTAGGATTAGGGTACATGTTAGGGTTAGGGTAGGGGTTAGGGTTAGGGTACGCGTTAGGGTTAGGGTAGTTATTAAACCTATCCCACTCTCTAGATACCCCTTAGCACGTCAAGGCATATTATTTGGGGGTCCAGCCATGGAGAAGAGTTTAGACACTAGGAGAAGATAAGGAACACACCCATTATCAACAAATCACATTAGGATTCTCTTTTTAACCTGTTCCTTAAAACACTAGTGCTTAGGAAATCTATTGGAGGCAGAAGCAGTCAAGGGTAGCTTAGGGTTAGGGTTAGGGTTAGGGTTAGGGTTAGGGTACGGCTCATGGTACGGGTTCGGGTACAGGTTCGGGTACGGCGTAGGGTATGGGTTAAGGTTAGGGTTAGGGTTATTTTGAGGGTTACGGCTCGGTTTAGGGTATGGGTTAGGATTAGGGTACGTGTTAGGGTTAGTGTAGGGGTTAGGGTTAGGGTACGCGTTAGGGTTAGGGTAGTTATTAAACCTATCCCACTCTCTAGATACCCCTTAGCACGTCAAGGAATATTATTTGGGGGTCCAGCCATGGAGAAGAGTTTAGACACTAGGAGAAGATAAGGAACACACCCCTTATCAAGAAATCACATTAGGATTCACTTTTTAACCTGTTCCTTAAAACACTAGTGCTTAGGAAATCTATTGGAGGCAGAAGCAGTCAAGGGTAGCTTAGGGTTAGGGTTAGGTTTAGGGTTAGTGTTAGGGTACGGCTTAGGGTATGGGTTCGGGTACGGGTTCGGGTACGGCGTAGGGTATGGGTTAGGGTTAGGGTTAGGGTTAGTTTGAGGGTTAGGGCTCGGTTTAGGGTACGGGTTAGGATTAGGGTACGTGTTAGGGTTAGGGTAGGGGTTAGGGTTAGGGTACGCGTTAGGGTTAGGGTAGTTATTAAACCTATCCCACTCTCTAGATACCCCTTAGCACGTCAAGGAATATTATTTGGGGGTCCAGACATGGAGAAGAGTTTAGACACTAGGAGAAGATAAGGAACACACCCATTATCAAGAAATCACATTAGGATTCTCTTTTTAACCTGTTCCTTAAAACCCTAGTGCTTAGGAAATCTATTGGAGGCAGAAGCAGTCAAGGGTAGCTTAGGGTTAGGGTTAGGGTTAGGGTACGGCTTAGGGTACGGGTTCGGGTACGGGTTCGGGTAATGGTTCGGGTACGGCGTAGGTTATGGGTTAGGGTAAGGGTTAGTTTGAGGGTTAGGGCTCGGTTTAGGGTACGGGTTAGGATTAGGGTACGTGTTAGGGTTAGGGTAGGGGTTAGGGTTAGGGTACGCGTTAGGGTTAGGGTAGTTATTAAACCTATCCCACTCTCTAGATACCCCTTAGCACGTCAAGGAATATTATTTGGGGGTCCAACCATGGAGAAGAGTTTAGACACTAGGGGAAGATAAGGAACACACCCATTATCAAGAAATCACATTAGGATTCTATTTTTAACCTTTTCCTTAAAACACTAGTGCTTAGGAAATCTATTGGAGGCAGAAGCATTCAAGGGTAGCTTAGTGTTAGGGTTAGGGTTAGGGTTAGGGTTAGGGTTAGGCTACGGCTTAGGGTACGGGTTCGGGTACGGGTTCGGGTACGGCGTAGGGTATGGTTTAGGGTTAGGGTTAGGGTTATTTTGAGGGTTAGGGCTCGGTTTAGTGTACGGGTTAGGATTAGGGTACGTGTTAGGGTTAGGGTAGGGGTTAGGGTTAGGGTACGCGTTAGGGTTAGGGTAGTTATTAAACCTATCCCACTCTCTAGATACCACTTAGCACGTCAAGGAATATTATTTGGGGGTCCAGCCATGGAGAAGAGTTTAGACACTAGGAGAAGATAAGGAACACATCCATTATCAAGAAATCACATTAGGATTCTCTATTTAACCTGTTCCTTAAAACACTAGTGCTTAGGAAATCTATTGGAGGCAGAAGCAGTCAAGGGTAGCTTAGGGTTAGGGTAGGGTTAGGGTTAGGGTTAGGGTTAGGGTACGGCTTCGAGTACGGGTTCGGGTACGGGTTCGGGTACGGCGTAGGTATGGTTTAGGGTTAGGGTTAGGGTTAGTTTGAGGGTTAGGGCTGGGTTTACGGTACGGGTTAGGATTAGTGTACGTGTTAGGGTTAGGGTAGGGGTTAGGGTTAGGGTACACGTTAGGGTTAGGGGAGTTATTAAACCTATCCCACTCTCTAGATACCCCTTAGCACGTCAAGGAATATTATTTGGGCGTCCAGACATGGAGAAGAGTTTAGACACTAGGAGAAGATAAGGAACACACCCATTATCAAGAAATCACATTAGGATTCTCTTTTTAACCTGTTCCTTAAAACACTAGTGCTTAGGAAATCTATTGGAGGCAGAAGCAGTCAAGGGTAGCTTAGGGTTAGGGTTAGGGTTAGGGTTAGTGTTAGGGTACGGCTTAGGGTACGGGTTCGGGTACGGGTTCGGGTACGGCGTAGGGTATGGGTTAGGGTTAGGGTTAGGGTTAGTTTGAGGGTTAGGGCTCGGTTTAGGGTACGGGTTAGGATTAGGGTACGTTTTAGGGTTAGGGTAGGGGTTAGGGTTAGGGTACGCGTTAGGGTTAGGGTAGTTATTAAACCTATCCCACTCTCTAGATACCCCTTAGCACGTCAAGGAATATTATTTGGGGGTCCAGCCATGGAGAAGAGTTTAGACACTAGGAGAAGATAAGGAACACACCCATTATCAAGAAATCACACTAGGATTCTCTTTTAAACCTGTTCCTTAAAACACTAGTGCTTAGGAAATCTATTGGAGGCAGAAGCAGTCAAGGGTAGCTTAGGATTAGGGTTAGGTTTAGGGTACGGCTTAGGGTACGGGTTCGGGTACGGGTTCGGGTACGGCGTAGGGTATGGGTTAGGGTTAGGGTTAGGGTTAGTTTGAGGGTTAGGGCTCGGTTTAGGGTACGGGTTAGGATTAGGGTACGTGTTAGGGTTAGGGTAGGGGTTAGGGTTAGGGTACGCGTTAGGGTTAGGGTAGTTATTAAACCTATCCCACTCTCTAGATACCCCTTAGCACGTCAAGGAATATTATTTGGGGGTCCAGACATGGAGAAGAGTTTAGACACGAGGAGAAGATAAGGAACACACCCATTATCAAGAAATCACATTAGGATTCTCTTTTTAACCTGTTCCTTAAAACCCTAGTGCTTAGGAAATCTATTGGAGGCAGAAGCAGTCAAGGGTAGCTTAGGTTTAGGGTTAGGGTTAGGGTACGGCTTAGGGTACGGGTTCGGGTAATGGTTCGGGTACGGCGTAGGGTATGGGTTAGGGTAAGTGTAAGTTTGAGGGTTAGGGCTCGGTTTAGCGTACGGGTTAGGATTAGGGTACGTGTTAGGGTTAGGGTAGGGGTTAGGGTTAGGGTACGCGTTAGGGTTAGGGTAGTTATTAAACCTATCCCACTCTCTAGATACCCCTTAGCACGTCAAGGAATATTATTTGGGGGTCCAGCCATGGAGAAGAGTTTAGACACTAGGAGAAGATAAGGAACACACCCATTATCAACAAATCACACTAGGATTCTCTTTTAAACCTGTTCCTTAAAACACTAGTGCTTAGGAAATCTATTGGAGGCAGAAGCAGTCAAGGGTAGCTTAGGGTTAGGGTTAGGGTTACGGTTATGGTTAGGGTACGGCTTAGGGTACGGGTTGGGGTACGGGTTCGGGTACGGCATAGGGTATGGGTTAGGGTTAGGGTTAGGGTTAGTATGAGGGTTAGGGCTCGGATTAGGGTACGGGTTAGGATTAGGGTACGTGTTAGTGTTAGGGTAGGGGTAGGGTTAGGGTATGCGTTAGGGTTAGGGTATTTATTAAATCTATCCCACTCTCTAGATACCCCTTATCACGTCAAGGTATATTATTTGGGGGTCCAGCCATGGAGAAGAGTTTAGACACTAGGAGAAGATAAGGAACACACCCATTATCAAGAAATCTCATTAGGATTCTCTTTTTAACCTGTTCCTTAAAACACTAGTGCTTAGGAAATCTATTGGAGGCAGAAGCAGTCAAGGGTAGCTTAGGGTAAGTGTTAGGTTTAGGCTTAGTGTTAGGGTACGGCTTAGGGTACGGGTTCGGGTACGGGCTCGGGTACGGCGTAGGGTATGGGTTAGGGTTAGGGTTAGGGTTAGTTTGAGGGTTAGGGCTCGGTTTAGGGTACGGGTTAGGATTAGGGTACGTGTTAGGGTTAGGGTAGGGCTTAGGGTTAGGGTACGCGTTAGGGTTAGGGTAGTTATTAAACCTATCCCACTCTGTAGATACCCCTTAGCACGTCAAGGAATATTATTTGGGGGTCCAGTCATGGAGAAGAGTTTAGACACTAGGGGAAGATAAGGAACACACCGATTATCAAGAAATCACATTAGGATTCTCTTTTTAACCTGTTCCTTAAAACACTAGTGCTTAGGAAATCTATTGGAGGCATTAGCAGTCAAGGGTAGCTTAGGATTAGGGTTAGGTTTAGGGTACGGCTTAGGGTACGGGTTCGGGTACGGGTTCGGGTACGGCGTAGGGTAAGGGTTAGGGTTAGGGTTAGGGTTAGTTTGAGGGTTAGGGCTCGGTTTAGGTTACGGGTTAGGATTAGGGTACGTGTTAGGGTTAGGGTAGGGGTTAGGGTTAGGGTACGCGTTAGGGTTAGGGTAGTTATTAAACCTATCCCACTCTCTAGATACCCCTTAGCACGTCAAGGAATATTATTTGGGGGTCCAGACATGGAGAAGAGTTTAGACACGAGGAGAAGATAAGGAACACACCCATTATCAAGAAATCACATTAGGATTCTCTTTTTAACCTGTTCCTTAAAACCCTAGTGCTTAGGAAATCTATTGGAGGCAGAAGCAGTCAAGGGTAGCTTAGGTTTAGGGTTAGGGTTAGGGTACGGCTTAGGGTACAGGTTCGGGTACGGGTTCGGGTAATGGTTTGGGTACGGCGTAGGGTATGGGTTAGGGTAAGGGTTAGTTTGAGGGTTAGGGCTCGGTTTAGGGTACGGGTTAGGATTAGGGTACGTGTTAGGGTTAGGGTAGGGGTTAGGGTTAGGGTACGCGTTAGGGTTAGGGTAGTTATTAAACCTATCCTACTCTCTAGATACCCCTTAGCACGTCAAGGAATATTATTTGGGGGTCCAACCATGGAGAAGAGTTTAGACACTAGGAGAAGATAAGGAACACACCCATTATCAAGAAATCACATTAGGATTCTCTTTTTAACCTGTTCCTTAATACACTAGTGCTTAGGAAATCTACTGGAGGCAGAAGCAGTCAAGGGTAGCTTAGGGTTAGGGTTAGGGTTAGGGTTAGGGTTAGGGTACGGCTTAGGGTACGGGTTCGGGTCCGGGTTCGGGTACGGCATAGGGTATGGGTTAGGGTTAGGGTTAGGGTTAGTTTGAGGGTTAGGGCTCGGTTTAGGGTACGGGTTAGGATTAGTGTACGTGTTAGGGTTAGGGTAGAGGTTAGGGTTAGGGTACGCGTTAGGGTTAGGGTAGTTATTAAACCTATCCCACTCTCTAGATACCCCTTAGCACGTCAAGGAATATTATTTGGGGGTCCAGCCTTGGAGAAGAGTTTAGACACTAGGAGAATATAAGGAACACACCCATTATCAAGAAATCACATTAGGATTCTCTTTTTAACCTGTTCCTTAAAACACTAGTGCTTAGGAAATCTATTGGAGGCAGAAGCAGTCAAGGGTAGCTTAGGGTTAGGGTTAGGGTTAGGGTTAGGGTACGGCTTAGGGTACGGGTTCGGGTTCGGGTTCGTGTACGGCGTAGGGTATGGGTTAGGGTTAGGGTTAGGGTTAGTTTGAAGGTTAGGGCTCGGTTTAGGGTACGGGTTAGGATTAGGGTTCGTGTTAGGGTTAGGGTAGGGGTTAGGGTTAGGGTACGCGTTAGGGTTAGGGTAGTTATTAAACCTATCCCACTCTCTAGATACCCCTTAGCACGTCAAGGAATATTATTTGGGGGTCCAGCCATGGAGAAGAGTTTAGACAATAGGAGAAGATAAGGAACACACCCATTATCCTGAAATCACATTAGGATTCTCTTTTTAACCTGTTCCTTAATACACTAATGCTTAGGAAATCTATTGTAGGCAGAAGCAGTCAAGGGTAGCTTAGGGTTAGGGTTAGGATTAGGGTTAGGGTTAGGGTACGGCTTAGGGTACGGGTTCGGGTACTGGTTCGGGTACGGCGTAGGGTATGGGTTAGGGTTAGGGTTAGGGTTTGTTTGAGGGTTAGGGCTCGGTTTAGGTTACGGGTTAGGATTAGGGTACGTGTTAGGGTTAGGGTAGGGGTTAGGGTTAGGGTACGCGTTAGGGTTAGTGTAGTTATTAAACCTATCCCACTCTCTAGATACCCCTTAGCACGTCAAAGAATATTATTTGGGGGTCCAGCCATGGAGAAGAGTTTAGACACTAGGAGAAGATAAGGAACACACCCATTATCAAGAAATCACATTAGGATTCTCTTTTTAACCTGTTCCTTAAAACACTAGTGCTTAGGAAATCTATTGGAGGCAGAAGCAGTCAAGGGTAGCTTAGGGTTAGGGTTAGGGTTAGGGTTAGGGTTAGTGTTAGGGTACGGGTTCGGGTAGGGGTTCGGGTACAGCGTAGGGTATGGGTTAGGGTTAGGGTTAGGGTTAGTTTGAGGGTTAGGGCTCGGTTTAGGGTACGGGTTAGGATTAGGGTACGTGTTAGTGTTAGGGTAGGGGTTAGGGTTAGGGTACGCGTTAGGGTTACGGTAGTTATTAAACCTATCCCACACTCTAGATACCCCTTAGCACGTCAAGGAATATTATTTGGGGGTCCAGCCATGGAGAAGAGTTTAGACACTAGGAGAAGATAAGGAACACACCCATTATCAAGAAATCACATTAGGATTCTCTTTTTAACCTGTTCCTTAAAACACTAGTGCTTAGGAAATCTATTGGAGGCAGAAGCAGTCAAGGGTAGCTTAGGGTTAGGGTTAGGGTTAGGGTACGGCTTAGGGTACGGGTTCGGGTACGGGTTTGGGTATGGCATAGGGTATGGGTTAGGGTTAGGGTTAGGGTTAGTTTGAGGGTTAGGGCTCGGTTTAGGGTTCGGGTTAAGATTAGTGTACGTGTTAGGGTTAGGGTAGGGGTTAGGGTTAGGGTACGCGTTAGGGTTAGGTTAGTTATTAAACCTATCCCACTCTCTAGATACCCTTTAGCACGTCAAGGAATATTATTTGGGGGTCCAGCCATGGAGAAGAGTTTAGACACTAGGAGAAGATAAGGAACACACCCATTATCCTGAAATCACATTAGGATTCACTTTTTAACCTGTTCCTTAATACACTAGTGCTTAGGAAATCTATTGGAGGCAGAAGCAGTCAAGGGTAGCTTAGGGTTAGGGTTTGGGATAGGTTTAGGGTTAGGGTACGGCTTAGGGTATGGGTTCGGGTCCGGGTTTGGGTATGGCGTAGGGTATGGTTTAGGGTTAGGGTTAGGGTTAGTTTGAGGGTTAGGGCTCGGTTTAGGGTACGGGTTAGGATTAGTGTACGTGTTAGGGTTAGGGTAGAGGTTAGGGTTAGGGTACGCGTTAGGGTTAGGGTAGTTATTAAACCTATCCCACTCTCTAGATACCCCTTAGCACGTCAAGGAATATTATTTGGGGGTCCAGCCTTGGAGAAGAGTTTAGACACTAGGAGAAGATAAGGAACACACCCATTATCAAGAAATCACATTAGGATTCTCTTTTTAACCTGTTCCTTAAAACACTAGTGCTTAGGAAATCTATTGGAGGCAGAAGCAGTCAAGGGTAGCTTAGGGTTAGGGTACGGCTTAGGGTACGGGTTCGGGTACGGGTTCGTGTACGGCGTAGGATATGGGTTAGGGTTAGGGTTAGGGTTAGTTTGAAGGTTAGGGCTCGGTTTAGGGTACGGGTTAGGATTAGTGTTCGTGTTAGGGTTAGGGTAGGGGTTAGGGTTAGGGTACGCGTTAGGGTCAGGGTAGTTATTAAACCTATCCCACTCTCTAGATACCCCTTAGCACGTCAAGGAATATTATTTGGGGGTCCAGCCATGGAGAAGAGTTTAGACAATAGGAGAAGATAAGGAACACACCCATTATCCTGAAATCACATAAGGATTCTCTTTTTAACCTGTTCCTTAATACACTAATGCTTAGGAAATCTATTGTAGGCAGAAGCAGTCAAGGGTAGCTTAGGGTTAGGGTTAGGATTAGGGTTAGGGTTAGGGTACGGCTTAGGGTACGGGTTCGGGTACTGGTTCGGGTACGGCGTAGGGTATGGGTTAGGGATAGGGTTAGGGTTAGTTTGAGGGTTAGGGCTCGGTTTAGGGTACGGGTTAGGATTAGGGTACGTGTTAGGTTTAGGGTACGCGTTAGGGTTAGGGTAGTTATTAAACCTATCCCACTCTCTAAATACCCTTTAGCACGTCAAGGAATATTATTTGGGGGTCCAGCCATGGAGAAGAGTTTAGACACTAGGAGAAGATAAGGAACACACCCATTATCCTGAAATCACATTAGGATTCTCTTTTTAACCTGTTACTTAATACACTAGTGCTTAGGAAATCTACTTGAGGCAGAAGCAGTTAAGGGTAGCTTAGGGTTAGGGTTAGGGTTAGGGTTAGGGTTAGGGTACGGCTTAGGGTACGGGTTCGGGTCCGGGTTCGGGTACGGCGTAGGGTATGGGTTAGGGTTAGGGTTAGGGTTAGTTTGAGGGTTAGGGCTCGGTTTAGGGTACGGGTTAGGATTAGTGTACGTGTTAGGGTTAGGGTAGAGGTTAGGGTGAGGGTACGCGTTAGGGTTAGTGTAGTTATTAAACCTATCCCACTCTCTAGATACCCCTTAGCACGTCAAGGAATATTATTTGGGGGTCCAGCCTTGGAGAAGAGTTTAGACACTAGGAGAAGATAAGGAACACACCCATTATCCTGAAATCACATTAGGATTCTCTTTTTAACCTGTTCCTTAATACATTAATTCTTAGGAAATCTATTGTAAGCAGAAGCAGTCAAGGGTAGCTTAGGGTTAGGGTTAGGATTAGGGTTAGGGTTAGGGTACGTCTTAGGGTACGGGTTCGGGTACTGGTTCGGGTACGGCGTAGGGTATGGGTTAGGGTTAGGGTTAGGGTTAGTTTGAGAGTTAGGGCTCGGTTTAGGTTACGGGTTAGGATTAGGGTACGTGTTAGGGTTAGGGTAGGGGTTAGGGTTAGGGTACGCATTAGGGTTAGTGTAGTTATTAAACCTATCCCACACTCTAGATACCCCTTAGCACGTTAAAGAATATTATTTGGGGGTCCAGCCATGGAGAAGAGTTTAGACACTAGGAGAAGATAAGGTACACACCAATTATCAAGAAATCACATTAGGATTCTCTTTTTAACCTGTTCCTTAAAACACTAGTGCTTAGGAAATCTATTGGAGGCAGAAGCATTCAAGGGTAGCTTAGGGTTAGGGTTAGGGTTAGTGTTAGGGTACGGCTTATGGTACGGGTTCGGGTACGGCGTAGGGTATGGGTTAGGGTTAGGTTTAGGGTTAGTTTGAGGGTTAGGGCTCGGTTTAGGGTACGGGTTAGGATTAGGGTAGGGGTTAGGGTTAGGGTACGCATTAGGGTTAGGGTAGTTATTAAACCTATCCCACTCTCTAGATACCCCTTAGCACGTCAAGGAATATTATTTGGGGGTCCAGCCATGGAGAAGAGTTTAGACACTAGGAGAAGATAAGGAACACACCCATTATCAAGAAATCACATTAGGATTCTCTTTTTAACCTGTTCCTTAAAACACTAGTGCTTAGGAAATCTACTGGAGGCAGAAGCAGTCAAGGGTAGCTTAGGGTTAGGGTTCGGGTTAGTGTTAGGGTACGGGTTCGGGTACGGGTTCGGGTACGGGTTTGGGTATGGCATAGGGTATGGGTTAGGGTTAGGGTTAGGGTTAGTTTGAGGGTTAGGGCTCGGTTTAGGGTTCGGGTTAAGATTAGTGTACGTGTTAGGGTTAGGGTAGGGGTTAGGGTTAGGTTACGCGTTAGGGTTAGGGTAGTTATTAAACCTATCCCACTCTCTAGATACCCTTTAGCACGTCAAGGAATATTATTTGGGGGTCCAGCCATGGAGAAGAGTTTAGACACTAGGAGAAGATAAGGAACACACCCATTATCCTGAAATCACATTAGGATTCTCTTTTTAACCTGTTCCTTAATACACTAGTGCTTAGGAAATCTATTGGAGGCAGAAGCAGTCAAGGGTAGCTTAGGGTTAGGGTTTGGGATAGGTTTAGGGTTAGGGTACGGCTTAGGGTATGGGTTCGGGTCCGGGTTTGGGTATGGCGTAGGGTATGGGTTAGGGTTAGGGTTAGGGTTAGTTTGAGGGTTAGGGCTCGGTTTAGGTTACGGGTTAGGATTAGGGTACGTGTTAGGGTTAGGGTAGGGGTTTGGGTTAGGGTACGCTTTAGGGTTAGGGTAGTTATTAAACCTATCCCACTCTCTAGATACACCTTAGCACGTCAAAGAATATTATTTGGGGGTCCAGCCATGGAGAAGAGTTTAGACACTAGGAGAAGATAAGGAACACACCCATTATCCTGAAATCACATTAGGATTCTCTTTTTAACCTGTTCCTTAATACACTAGTGCTTAGGAAATCTATTAGAGGCAGAAGCAGTGAAGGGTAGCTTAGGGTTAGGGTTAGGGTTAGGTTTAGGGTTAGTGTTAGGGTACGGCTTACGGAACGGTTTCGGGTTCGGGTTCGGGAATGGCGTAGGGTATGGGTTAGGGTTAGGGTTAGGGTTAGTTTGAGGGTTAGGGCTCGGTTTAGGGTACGGGTTAGGATTAGTGTACGTGTTAGGGTTAGGGTAGAGGTTAGGGTTAGGGTACGCGTTAGGGTTAGGGTAGTTATTAAACCTATCCCACTCTCTAGATACCCCTTAGCACGTCAAGGAATATTATTTGGGGGTCCAGCCATGGAGAAGAGTTTAGACACTAAGAGAAGATAAGGAACACACCCATTATCAAGAAATCACATTAGGATTCTCTTTTTAACATGTTCCTTAAAACACTAGTGCTTAGGAAATCTATTGGAGGCAGAAGCAGTCAAGGGTAGCTTAGGGTTAGGGTTAGGGTTAGGGTACGGCTTAGGGTACGGGTTCGGGTACGGGTTCGTGTACGGCGTAGGGTATGGGTTAGGGTTAGGGTTAGGGTTAGTTTGAAGGTTAGGGCTCGGTTTAGGGTACGGGTTACGATTAGGGTTCGTGTTAGGGTTAGGGTAGGGGTTAGGGTTAGGGTACGCGTTACGGTCAGGGTAGTTATTAAACCTATCCCACTCTCTAGATACCCCTTAGCACGTCAAGGAATATTATTTGGGGGTCCAGCCATGGAGAAGAGTTTAGACAATAGGAGAAGATAAGGAACACACCCATTATCCTGAAATCACATAAGGATTCTCTTTTTAACCTGTTCCTTAATACACTAATGCTTAGGAAATCTATTGTAGGCAGAAGCAGTCAAGGGTAGCTTAGGGTTAGGGTTAGGAGTAGGGTTAGGGTTAGGGTACGGCTTAGGGTACGGGTTCGGGTACTGGTTCGGGTACGGCGTAGGGTATGGGTTAGGGTTAGGGTTAGGGTTAGTTTGAGGGTTAGGGCTCGGTTTAGGTTACGGGTTAGGATTAGGGTACGTGTTAGGGTTAGGGTAGGGGTTAGGGTTAGGGTACGCGTTAGGGTTAGTGTAGTTATTAAACCTATCCCACTCTCTAGATACCCCTTAGCACGTCAAAGAATATTATTTGGGAGTCCAGCCATTGAGAAGAGTTTAGACACTAGGAGAAGATAAGGAACACACCCATTATCAAGAAATCACATTAGGATTCTCTTTTTAACCTGTTCCTTAAAACACTAGTGCTTAGGAAATCTATTGGAGGCAGAAGCAGTCAAGGGTAGCTTAGGGTTAGGGTTAGGGTTAGGGTTAGGGTTAGCTTTAGGGTACGGCTTAGGGTACGGTTTCGGGTACGGGTTCGGGTACGGCGTAGGGTATGGGTTAGGGATAGGGTTAGGGTTAGTTTGAGGGTTAGGGCTCGGTTTAGGGTACGGGTTAGGATTAGGGTACGTGTTAGGTTTAGGGTACGCGTTAGGGTTAGGGTAGTTATTAAACCTATCCCACTCTCTAAATACCCTTTAGCACGTCAAGGAATATTATTTGGGGGTCCAGCCATGGAGAAGAGTTTAGACACTAGGAGAAGATAAGGAACACACCCATTATCCTGAAATCACATTAGGATTCTCTTTTTAACCTGTTCCTTAATACACTAGTGCTTAGGAAATCTACTTGAGGCAGAAGCAGGTAAGGGTAGCTTAGGGTTAGGGTTAGGGTTAGGGTTAGGGTTAGGGTACGGCTTAGGGTACGGGTTCGGGTCCGGGTTCGGGTACGGCGTAGGGTATGGGTTAGGGTTAGGGTTAGGGTTAGTTTGAGGGTTAGGGCTCGGTTTAGGGTACGGGTTAGGATTAGTGTACGTGTTAGGGTTAGGGTAGAGGTTAGGGTTAGGGTACGCGTTAGGGTTAGTGTAGTTATTAAACCTATCCCACTCTCTAGATACCCCTTAGCACGTCAAGGAATATTATTTGGGGGTCCAGCCTTGGAGAAGAGTTTAGACACTAGGAGAAGATAAGGAACACACCCATTATCAAGAAATCACATTAGGATTCTCTTTTTAACCTGTTCCTTAAAACACTAGTGCTTAGGAAATCTATTGGAGGCAGAAGCAGTCAAGGGTAGCTTAGGGTTAGGGTTAGGGTTATGGTTAGGGTACGGCTTAGGGTACGGGTTCGGGTACGGGTTCGTGTACGGCGTAGGGTATGGGTTAGGTTTAGGGTTCGGGTTAGTTTTAAGGTTAGGGCTCGGTTTAGGGTACGGGTTAGGATTAGGGTTCGTGTTAGGGTTAGGGTAGGGGTTAGGGTTAGGGTACGCGTTAGGGTTAGGGTAGTTATTAAACCTATCCCACTCTCTAGATACCCCTTAGCACGTCAAGGAATATTATTTGGGGGTCCAGCCATGGAGAAGAGTTTAGACACTAGGAGAAGATAAGGAACACACCCATTATCCTGAAATCACATTAGGATTCTCTTTTTAACCTGTTCCTTAATACACTAGTGGTTAGGAAATCTATTGGAGGCAGAAGCAGTCAAGGGTAGCTTAGGGTTAGGGTTTGGGATAGGTTTAGGGTTAGGGTACGGCTTAGGGTATGGGTTCGGGTCCGGGTTTGGGTATGGCGTAGGGTATGGGTTAGGGTTAGGGTTAGGGTTAGTTTGAGGGTTAGGGCTCGGTTTAGGTTACGGGTTAGGATTAGGGTACGTGTTAGGGTTAGGGTAGGGGTTAGGGTTAGGGTACGCTTTAGGGTTAGGGTAGTTATTAAACCTATCCCACTCTCTAGATACACCTTAGCACGTCAAAGAATATTATTTGGGGGTCCAGCCATGGAGAAGAGTTTAGACACTAGGAGAAGATAAGGAACACACCCATTATCCTGAAATCACATTAGGATTCTCTTTTTAACCTGTTCCTTAATACACTAGTGCTTAGGAAATCTATTAGAGGCAGAAGCAGTGAAGGGTAGCTTAGGGTTAGGGTTAGGGTTAGGTTTAGGGTTAGGGTTAGGGTACGGCTTACGGAACGGTTTCGGGTTCGGGTTCGGGAATGGCGTAGGGTATGGGTTAAGGTTAGGGTTAGGGTTAGTTTGAGGGTTAGGGCTCGGTTTAGGGTACGGGTTAGGATTAGTGTACGTGTTAGGGTTAGGGTAGAGGTTAGGGTTAGGGTACGCGTTAGGGTTAGGGTAGTTATTAAACCTATCCCACTCTCTAGATACCCCTTAGCACGTCAAGGAATATTATTTGGGGGTCCAGCCATGGAGAAGAGTTTAGACACTAAGAGAAGATAAGGAACACACCCATTATCAAGAAATCACATTAGGATTCTCTTTTTAACCTGTTCCTTAAAACACTAGTGCTTAGGAAATCTATTGGAGGCAGAAGCAGTCAAGGGTAGCTTAGGGTTAGGGTTAGGGTTAGGGTACGGCTTAGGGTACGGGTTCGGGTACGGGTTCGTGTACGGCGTAGGGTATGGGTTAGGGTTAGGGTTAGGGTTAGTTTGAAGGTTAGGGCTCGGTTTAGGTTACGGGTTAGGATTAGGGTTCGTGTTAGGGTTAGGGTAGGGGTTAGGGTTAGGGTACGCGTTAGGGTCAGGGTAGTTATTAAACCTATCCCACTCTCTAGATACCCCTTAGCACGTCAAGGAATATTATTTGGGGGTCCAGCCATGGAGAAGAGTTTAGACAATAGGAGAAGATAAGGAACACACCCATTATCCTGAAATCACATAAGGATTCTCTTTTTAACCTGTTCCTTAATACACTAATGCTTAGGAAATCTATTGTAGGCAGAAGCAGTCAAGGGTAGCTTAGCGTTAGGGTTAGGATTAGGGTTAGGGTTAGGGTACGGCTTAGGGTACGGGTTCGGGTACTGGTTCGGGTACGGCGTAGGGTATGGGTTAGGGTTAGGGTTAGGGTTAGTTTGAGGGTTAGGGCTCGGTTTAGGTTACGGGTTAGGATTAGCGTACGTGTTAGGGTTAGGGTAGGGGTTAGGGTTAGGGTACGCGTTAGGGTTAGTGTAGTTATTAAACCTATCCCACTCTCTAGATACCCCTTAGCACGTCAAAGAATATTATTTGGGAGTCCAGCCATTGAGAAGAGTTTAGACACTAGGAGAAGATAAGGAACACACCCATTATCAAGAAATCACATTAGGATTCTCTTTTTAACCTGTTCCTTAAAACACTAGTGCTTAGGAAATCTATTGGAGGCAGAAGCAGTCAAGGGTAGCTTAGGGTTAGGGTTAGGGTTAGGGTTAGGGTTAGCTTTAGGGTACGGCTTAGGGTACGGTTTCGGGTACGGGTTCGGGTACGGCGTAGGGTATGGGTTAGGGATAGGGTTAGGGTTAGTTTGAGGGTTAGGGCTCGGTTTAGGGTACGGGTTAGGATTAGGGTACGTGTTAGGGTTAGGGTACGCGTTAGGGTTAGGGTAGTTATTAAACCTATCCCACTCTCTAAATAACCTTTAGCACGTCAAGGAATATTATTTGGGGGTCCAGCCATGGAGAAGAGTTTAGACACTAGGAGAAGATAAGGAACACACCCATTATCCTGAAATCACATTAGGATTCTCTTTTTAACCTGTTCCTTAATACACTAGTGCTTAGGAAATCTACTTGAGGCAGAAGCAGGTAAGGGTAGCTTAGGGTTAGGGTTAGGGTTAGGGTTAGGGTTAGGGTACGGCTTAGGGTACGGGTTCGGGTCCGGGTTCGGGTACGGCGTAGGGTATGGGTTAGGGTTAGGGTTAGGGTTAGTTTGAGGGTTAGGGCTCGGTTTAGGGTACGGGTTAGGATTAGTGTACGTGTTAGGGTTAGGGTAGAGGTTAGGGTTAGGGTACGCGTTAGGGTTAGTGTAGTTATTAAACCTATCCCACTCTCTAGATACCCCTTAGCACGTCAAGGAATATTATTTGGGGGTCCAGCCTTGGAGAAGAGTTTAGACACTAGGAGAAGATAAGGAACACACCCATTATCAAGAAATCACATTAGGATTCTCTTTTTAACCTGTTCCTTAAAACACTAGTGCTTAGGAAATCTATTGGAGGCAGAAGCAGTCAAGGGTAGCTTAGGGTTAGGGTTAGGGTTATGGTTAGGGTACGGCTTAGGGTACGGGTTCGGGTACGGGTTCGTGTACGGCGTAGGGTATGGGTTAGGTTTAGGGTTCGGGTTAGTTTTAAGGTTAGGGCTCGGTTTAGGGTACGGGTTAGGATTAGGGTTCGTGTTAGGGTTAGGGTAGGGGTTAGGGTTAGGGTACGCGTTAGGGTTAGGGTAGTTATTAAACCTATCCCACTCTCTAGATACCCCTTAGCACGTCAAGGAATATTATTTGGGGGTCCAGCCATGGAGAAGAGTTTAGACAATAGGAGAAGATAAGGAACACACCCATTATCCTGAAATCACATTAGGATTCTCTTTTTAACCTGTTCCTTAATACATTAATGCTTAGGAAATCTATTGTAAGCAGAAGCAGTCAAGGGTAGCTTAGGGTTAGGGTTAGGATTAGGGTTAGGGTTAGGGTACGGCTTAGGGTACGGGTTCGGGTACTGGTTCGGGTACGGCGTAGGGTATGGGTTAGGGTTAGGGTTAGGGTTAGTTTGAGGGTTAGGGCTCGGTTTAGGTTACGGGTTAGGATTAGGGTACGTGTTAGGGTTAGGGTAGGGGTTAGGGTTAGGGTACGCATTAGGGTTAGTGTAGTTATTAAACCTATCCCACTCTCTAGATACCCCTTAGCACGTCAAAGAATATTATTTGGGGGTCCAGCCATGGAGAAGAGTTTAGACACTAGGAGAAGATAAGGAACACACCAATTATCAAGAAATCACATTAGGATTCTCTTTTTAACCTGTTCCTTAAAACACTAGTGCTTAGGAAATCTATTGGAGGCAGAAGCAGTCAAGGGTAGCTTAGGGTTAGGGTTAGGGTTAGTGTTAGGGTACGGCTTATGGTACGGGTTCGGGTACGGCGTAGGGTATGGGTTAGGGTTAGGTTTAGGGTTAGTTTGAGGGTTAGGGCTCGGTTTAGGTTACGGGTTAGGATTAGGGTACGTGTTAGGGTTAGGGTAGGGGTTAGGGTTAGGGTACGCGTTAGGGTTAGTGTACTTATTAAACCTATCCCACTCTCTAGATACCCCTTAGCACGTCAAAAAATATTATTTGGGGGTCCAGCCATGGAGAAGAGTTTAGACACTAGGAGAAGATAAGGAACACACCCATTATCAAGAAATCACATTAGGATTCTCTTTTTAACCTGTTCCTTAAAACACTAGTGCTTAGGAAATCTATTGGAGGCAGAAGCAGTCAAGGGTAGCTTAGGGTTAGGGTTAGGGTTAGGGTTAGGGTTAGTGTTAGGGTACGGGTTCGGGTACGGGTTCGGGTACGGTGTAGGGTATGGGTTAGGGTTAGGGTTAGGGTTAGTTTGAGGGTTAGGGCTCGGTTTAGGGTACGGGTTAGGATTAGGGTACGTGTTAGTGTTAGGGTAGGGGTTAGGGTTCGGGTACGCGTTAGGGTTACGGTAGTTATTAAACCTATCCCACACTCTAGATACCCCTTAGCACGTCAAGGAATATTATTTGGGGGTCCAGCCATGGAGAATAGTTTAGACACTAGGAGAAGATAAGGAACACACCCATTATCAAGAAATCACATTAGGATTCTCTTTTTAACCTGTTCCTTAAAACACTAGTGCTTAGGAAATCTATTGGAGGCAGAAGCAGTCAAGGGTAGCTTAGGGTTAGGGTTAGGGTTAGGGTACGGCTTAGGGTACGGGTTCGGGTACGGGTTTGGGTATGGCATAGGGTATGGGTTAGGGTTAGGGTTAGGGTTAGTTTGAGGGTTAGGGCTCGGTTTAGGGTTCGGGTTAAGATTAGTGTACGTGTTAGGGTTAGGGTAGGGGTTAGGGTTAGGGTACGCGTTAGGGTTAGGGTAGTTATTAAACCTATCCCACTCTCTAGATACCCTTTAGCACGTCAAGGAATATTATTTGGGGGTCCAGCCATGGAGAAGAGTTTAGACACTAGGAGAAGATAAGGAACACACCCATTATCCTGAAATCACATTAGGATTCTCTTTTTAACCTGTTCCTTAATACACTAGTGCTTAGGAAATCTATTGGAGGCAGAAGCAGTCAAGGGTAGCTTAGGGTTAGGGTTTGGGATAGGTTTAGGGTAAGGGTACGGCTTAGGGTATGGGTTCGGGTCCGGGTTTGGGTATGGCGTAGGGTATGGGTTAGGGTTAGGGTTAGGGTTAGTTTGAGGGTTAGGGCTCGGTTTAGGTTACGGGTTAGGATTAGGGTACGTGTTAGGGTTAGGGTAGGGGTTAGGGTTAGGGTACGCGTTAGGGTTAGGGTAGTTATTAAACCTATCCCACTCTCTAGATACCCCTTAGCACGTCAAAGAATATTATTTGGGGTTCCAGCCATGGAGAAGAGTTTAGACACTAGGAGAAGATAAGGAACACACCCATTATCCTGAAATCACATTAGGATTCTCTTTTTAACCTGTTCCTTAATACACTAGTGCTTAGGAAATCTATTAGAGGCAGAAGCAGTGAAGGGTAGCTTAGGGTTAGGGTTAGGGTTAGGTTTAGGGTTAGGGTTAGGGTACGGCTTACGGAACGGTTTCGGGTTCGGGTTCGGGTATGGCGTAGGTTATGGGTTAGGGTTAGGGTTAGGGTTAGTTTGAGGGTTAGGGCTCGGTTTAGGGTACGGGTTAGGATTAGTGTACGTGTTAGGGTTAGGGTAGAGGTTAGGGTTAGGGTACGCGTTAGTGTTAGGGTAGTTATTAAACCTATCCCACTCTCTAGATACCCCTTAGCACGTCAAGGAATATTATTTGGGGGTCCAGCCATGGAGAAGAGTTTAGACACTAAGAGAAGATAAGGAACACACCCATTATCAAGAAATCACATTACGATTCTCTTTTTAACCTCTTCCTAAAAACACTAGTGCTTAGGAAATCTATTGGAGGCAGAAGCAGTCAAGGGTAGCTTAGGGTTAGGGTTAGGGTTATTGTTAGGGTAAGGCTTAGAGTACGGGTTCGGGTACGGCGTAGGGTATGGGTTAGGGTTAGGGTTAGGGTTAGTTTGAGGGTTAGGGCTCGGTTTAGGGTACGGGTTAGGATTAGGGTACGTGTTAGGGTTAGGGTAGGGGTTAGGGTTAGGGTACGCGTTAGGGTTAGGGTAGTTATTAAACCTATCCCACTCTCTAGATACCCCTTAGCACGTCAAGGAATATTATTTGGGGGTCCAGCCATGGAGAAGAGTTTAGACACTAGGAGAAGATAAGGAACACACCCATTATCAAGAAATCAGATTAGGATTCTCTTTTTAACCTGTTCCTTAAAACACTACTGCTTAGGAAATCTATTGGAGGCAGAAGCAGTCAAGGGTAGCTTAGGGTTAGGGTTAGGGTTAGTGATAGGGTACGGCTTAGGGTACGGGTTCGGGTACGGGTTCGGGTACGGCGTAGGGTATGGGTTAGGGTTAGGTTTAGGGTTAGTTTGATGGTTAGGGCTCGGTTTAGGGTACGGGTTAGGATTAGGGTACGTGTTAGTGTTAGGGTACGCGTTAGGGTTAGGGTAGTTATTAAACCTATCCCACTCTCTAGATACCCCTTAGCACGTCAAGTAATATTATTTGGGGTTCCATCCATGGAGAAGAGTTCAGACACTAGGAGAAGATAAGGAACACACCCATTATCAAGAAATCACATTAGGATTCTCTTTTTAACCTGTTCCTTAAAACACTAGTGCTTAGGAAATCTATTGGAGGCAGAAGCAGTCAAGGGTAGCTTAGGGTTAGGGTTAGGGTTAGGGTACGGGTTCGGGTACGGGTTCGGGTACGGGTTTGGGTATGGCGTAGGGTATGGGTTAGTGTTAGGGTTAGTTTGAGGGTTAGGGCTCGGTTTAGGGTACGGGTTAGGATTAGGGTACGTGTTAGGGTTAGGGTAGGGGTTAGGGTTAGGGTACGCGTTAGGGTTAGGGTAGTTATTAAACCTATCCCACTCTCTAGATACCCTTTAGCACGTCAAGGAATATTATTTGGGGGTCCAGCCATGGAGAAGAGTTTAGACACTAGGAGAAGATAAGGAACACACCCATTATCCTGAAATCACATTAGGATTCTCTTTTTAACCTCTTCCTTAATACACTAGTGCTTAGGAAATCTATTGGAGGCAGAAGCAGTCAAGGGTAGCTTAGGGTTAGGGTTAGGGTTAGGGTACGGCTTAGGGTACGGGTTCGGGTCCGGGTTCGGGTACAGCGTAGGGTATGGGTTAGGGTTAGGGTTAGGGTTAGTTTGAGGGTTAGGGCTCGGTTTAGGGTACGGGTTAGGATTAGTGTACGTGTTAGGGTTAGGGTAGAGGTTAGGGTTAGGGTACGCGTTAGGGTTAGGGTAGTTATTAAACCTATTCCACTCTCTAGATACCCCTTAGCACGTCAAGGAATATTATTTGGGGGTCCAGCCTTGGAGAAGAGTTTAGACACTAGGAGAAGATAAGGAACACACCCATTATCAAGAAATCAGATTAGGATTCTCTTTTTAACCTGTTCCTTAAAACACTAGTGCTTAGGAAATCTATTGGAGGCAGAAGCAGTCAAGGGTAGCTTAGGGTTAGGTTTAGGGTTAGGGTTAGGGTTAGGGTTAGGGTTAGGGTACGGCTTAGGGTACGGGTTCGGGTACGGGTTCGTGTACGGCGTAGGGTATGGGTTAGGGTTAGGGTTAGGGTTAGTTTGAAGGTTAGGACTCGGTTTAGGGTACGGGTTAGGATTAGGGTTCGTGTTAGGGTTAGGGTAGGGGTTAGGGTTAGGGTACGCTTTAGGGTTAGGGAAGTTATTAAACCTATCCCACTCTCTAGATACCCCTTAGCACGTCAAGGAATATTATTTGGGGGTCCAGCCATGGAGAAGAGTTTAGACAATAGGAGAAGATAAGGAACACACCCATTATCCTGAAATCACATTAGGATTCTCTTTTTAACCTGTTCCTTAATACACTAATGCTTAGGAAATCTATTGTAGGCAGAAGCAGTCAAGGGTAGCTTAGGGTTAGGGTTAGGATTAGGGTTAGGGTTAGGGTACGGCTTAGGGTATGGGTTCGGGTCCGGGTTTGGGTATGGCGTAGGGTATGGGTTAGGGTTAGGGTTAGGGTTAGTTTGAGGGTTAGGGCTCGGTTTAGGTTACGGGTTAGGATTAGGGTACGTGTTAGGGTTAGGGTAGGGGTTAGGGTTAGGGTACGCTTTAGGGTTAGGGTAGTTATTAAACCTATCCCACTCTCTAGATACACCTTAGCACGTCAAAGAATATTATTTGGGGGTCCAGCCATGGAGAAGAGTTTAGACACTAGGAGAAGATAAGGAACACACCCATTATCCTGAAATCACATTAGGATTCTCTTTTTAACCTGTTCCTTAATACACTAGTGCTTAGGAAATCTATTAGAGGCAGAAGCAGTGAAGGGTAGCTTAGGGTTAGGGTTAGGGTTAGGTTTAGGGTTAGGGTTAGGGTACGGCTTACGGAACGGTTTCGGGTTCGGGTTCGGGAATGGCGTAGGGTATGGGTTAAGGTTAGTGTTAGGGTTAGTTTGAGGGTTAGGGCTCGGTTTAGGGTACGGGTTAGGATTAGTGTACGTGTTAGGGTTAGGGTAGAGGTTAGGGTTAGGGTACGCGTTAGGGTTAGGGTAGTTATTAAACCTATCCCACTCTCTAGATACCCCTTAGCACGTCAAGGAATATTATTTGGGGGTCCAGCCATGGAGAAGAGTTTAGACACTAAGAGAAGATAAGGAACACACCCATTATCAAGAAATCACATTAGGATTCTCTTTTTAACCTGTTCCTTAAAACACTAGTGCTTAGGAAATCTATTGGAGGCAGAAGCAGTCAAGGGTAGCTTAGGGTTAGGGTTAGGGTTAGGGTACGGCTTAGGGTACGGGTTCGGGTACGGGTTCGTGTACGGCGTAGGGTATGGGTTAGGGTTAGGGTTAGGGTTAGTTTGAAGGTTAGGGCTCGGTTTAGGTTACGGGTTAGGATTAGGGTTCGTGTTAGGGTTAGGGTAGGGGTTAGGGTTAGGGTACGCGTTAGGGTCAGGGTAGTTATTAAACCTATCCCACTCTCTAGATACCCCTTAGCACGTCAAGGAATATTATTTGGGGGTCCAGCCATGGAGAAGAGTTTAGACAATAGGAGAAGATAAGGAACACACCCATTATCCTGAAATCACATAAGGATTCTCTTTTTAACCTGTTCCTTAATACACTAATGCTTAGGAAATCTATTGTAGGCAGAAGCAGTCAAGGGTAGCTTAGCGTTAGGGTTAGGATTAGGGTTAGGGTTAGGGTACGGCTTAGGGTACGGGTTCGGGTACTGGTTCGGGTACGGCGTAGGGTATGGGTTAGGGTTAGGGTTAGGGTTAGTTTGAGGGTTAGGGCTCGGTTTAGGTTACGGGTTAGGATTAGCGTACGTGTTAGGGTTAGGGTAGGGGTTAGGGTTAGGGTACGCGTTAGGGTTAGTGTAGTTATTAAACCTATCCCACTCTCTAGATACCCCTTAGCACGTCAAAGAATATTATTTGGGAGTCCAGCCATTGAGAAGAGTTTAGACACTAGGAGAAGATAAGGAACACACCCATTATCAAGAAATCACATTAGGATTCTCTTTTTAACCTGTTCCTTAAAACACTAGTGCTTAGGAAATCTATTGGAGGCAGAAGCAGTCAAGGGTAGCTTAGGGTTAGGGTTAGGGTTAGGGTTAGGGTTAGCTTTAGGGTACGGCTTAGGGTACGGTTTCGGGTACGGGTTCGGGTACGGCGTAGGGTATGGGTTAGGGATAGGGTTAGGGTTAGTTTGAGGGTTAGGGCTCGGTTTAGGGTACGGGTTAGGATTAGGGTACGTGTTAGGGTTAGGGTACGCGTTAGGGTTAGGGTAGTTATTAAACCTATCCCACTCTCTAAATAACCTTTAGCACGTCAAGGAATATTATTTGGGGGTCCAGCCATGGAGAAGAGTTTAGACACTAGGAGAAGATAAGGAACACACCCATTATCCTGAAATCACATTAGGATTCTCTTTTTAACCTGTTCCTTAATACACTAGTGCTTAGGAAATCTACTTGAGGCAGAAGCAGGTAAGGGTAGCTTAGGGTTAGGGTTAGGGTTAGGGTTAGGGTTAGGGTACGGCTTAGGGTACGGGTTCGGGTCCGGGTTCGGGTACGGCGTAGGGTATGGGTTAGGGTTAGGGTTAGGGTTAGTTTGAGGGTTAGGGCTCGGTTTAGGGTACGGGTTAGGATTAGTGTACGTGTTAGGGTTAGGGTAGAGGTTAGGGTTAGGGTACGCGTTAGGGTTAGTGTAGTTATTAAACCTATCCCACTCTCTAGATACCCCTTAGCACGTCAAGGAATATTATTTGGGGGTCCAGCCTTGGAGAAGAGTTTAGACACTAGGAGAAGATAAGGAACACACCCATTATCAAGAAATCACATTAGGATTCTCTTTTTAACCTGTTCCTTAAAACACTAGTGCTTAGGAAATCTATTGGAGGCAGAAGCAGTCAAGGGTAGCTTAGGGTTAGGGTTAGGGTTATGGTTAGGGTACGGCTTAGGGTACGGGTTCGGGTACGGGTTCGTGTACGGCGTAGGGTATGGGTTAGGTTTAGGGTTCGGGTTAGTTTTAAGGTTAGGGCTCGGTTTAGGGTACGGGTTAGGATTAGGGTTCGTGTTAGGGTTAGGGTAGGGGTTAGGGTTAGGGTACGCGTTAGGGTTAGGGTAGTTATTAAACCTATCCCACTCTCTAGATACCCCTTAGCACGTCAAGGAATATTATTTGGGGGTCCAGCCATGGAGAAGAGTTTAGACAATAGGAGAAGATAAGGAACACACCCATTATCCTGAAATCACATTAGGATTCTCTTTTTAACCTGTTCCTTAATACATTAATGCTTAGGAAATCTATTGTAAGCAGAAGCAGTCAAGGGTAGCTTAGGGTTAGGGTTAGGATTAGGGTTAGGGTTAGGGTACGGCTTAGGGTACGGGTTCGGGTACTGGTTCGGGTACGGCGTAGGGTATGGGTTAGGGTTAGGGTTAGGGTTAGTTTGAGGGTTAGGGCTCGGTTTAGGTTACGGGTTAGGATTAGGGTACGTGTTAGGGTTAGGGTAGGGGTTAGGGTTAGGGTACGCATTAGGGTTAGTGTAGTTATTAAACCTATCCCACTCTCTAGATACCCCTTAGCACGTCAAAGAATATTATTTGGGGGTCCAGCCATGGAGAAGAGTTTAGACACTAGGAGAAGATAAGGAACACACCAATTATCAAGAAATCACATTAGGATTCTCTTTTTAACCTGTTCCTTAAAACACTAGTGCTTAGGAAATCTATTGGAGGCAGAAGCAGTCAAGGGTAGCTTAGGGTTAGGGTTAGGGTTAGTGTTAGGGTACGGCTTATGGTACGGGTTCGGGTACGGCGTAGGGTATGGGTTAGGGTTAGGTTTAGGGTTAGTTTGAGGGTTAGGGCTCGGTTTAGGTTACGGGTTAGGATTAGGGTACGTGTTAGGGTTAGGGTAGGGGTTAGGGTTAGGGTACGCGTTAGGGTTAGTGTAGTTATTAAACCTATCCCACTCTCTAGATACCCCTTAGCACGTCAAAAAATATTATTTGGGGGTCCAGCCATGGAGAAGAGTTTAGACACTAGGAGAAGATAAGGAACACACCCATTATCAAGAAATCACATTAGGATTCTCTTTTTAACCTGTTCCTTAAAACACTAGTGCTTAGGAAATCTATTGGAGGCAGAAGCAGTCAAGGGTAGCTTAGGGTTAGGGTTAGGGTTAGGGTTAGGGTTAGTGTTAGGGTACGGGTTCGGGTACGGGTTCGGGTACGGTGTAGGGTATGGGTTAGGGTTAGGGTTAGGGTTAGTTTGAGGGTTAGGGCTCGGTTTAGGGTACGGGTTAGGATTAGGGTACGTGTTAGTGTTAGGGTAGGGGTTAGGGTTCGGGTACGCGTTAGGGTTACGGTAGTTATTAAACCTATCCCACACTCTAGATACCCCTTAGCACGTCAAGGAATATTATTTGGGGGTCCAGCCATGGAGAATAGTTTAGACACTAGGAGAAGATAAGGAACACACCCATTATCAAGAAATCACATTAGGATTCTCTTTTTAACCTGTTCCTTAAAACACTAGTGCTTAGGAAATCTATTGGAGGCAGAAGCAGTCAAGGGTAGCTTAGGGTTAGGGTTAGGGTTAGGGTACGGCTTAGGGTACGGGTTCGGGTACGGGTTTGGCTATGGCATAGGGTATGGGTTAGGGTTAGGGTTAGGGTTAGTTTGAGGGTTAGGGCTCGGTTTAGGGTTCGGGTTAAGATTAGTGTACGTGTTAGGGTTAGGGTAGGGGTTAGGGTTAGGGTACGCGTTAGGGTTAGGGTAGTTATTAAACCTATCCCACTCTCTAGATACCCTTTAGCACGTCAAGGAATATTATTTGGGGGTCCAGCCATGGAGAAGAGTTTAGACACTAGGAGAAGATAAGGAACACACCCATTATCCTGAAATCACATTAGGATTCTCTTTTTAACCTGTTCCTTAATACACTAGTGCTTAGGAAATCTATTGGAGGCAGAAGCAGTCAAGGGTAGCTTAGGGTTAGGGTTTGGGATAGGTTTAGGGTTAGGGTACGGCTTAGGGTATGGGTTCGGGTCCGGGTTTGGGTATGGCGTAGGGTATGGGTTAGGGTTAGGGTTAGGGTTAGTTTGAGGGTTAGGGCTCGGTTTAGGTTACGGGTTAGGATTAGGGTACGTGTTAGGGTTAGGGTAGGGGTTAGGGTTAGGGTACGCGTTAGGGTTAGGGTAGTTATTAAACCTATCCCACTCTCTAGATACCCCTTAGCACGTCAAAGAATATTATTTGGGGTTCCAGCCATGGAGAAGAGTTTAGACACTAGGAGAAGATAAGGAACACACCCATTATCCTGAAATCACATTAGGATTCTCTTTTTAACCTGTTCCTTAATACACTAGTGCTTAGGAAATCTATTAGAGGCAGAAGCAGTGAAGGGTAGCTTAGGGTTAGGGTTAGGGTTAGGTTTAGGGTTAGGGTTAGGGTACGGCTTACGGAACGCTTTCGGGTTCGGGTTCGGGTATGGCGTAGGGTATGGGTTAGGGTTAGGGTTAGGGTTAGTTTGAGGGTTAGGGCTCGGTTTAGGGTACGGGTTAGGATTAGTGTACGTGTTAGGGTTAGGGTAGAGGTTAGGGTTAGGGTACGCGTTAGGGTTAGGGTAGTTATTAAACCTATCCCACTCTCTAGATACCCCTTAGCACGTCAAGGAATATTATTTGGGGGTCCAGCCATGGAGAAGAGTTTAGACACTAAGAGAAGATAAGGAACACACCCATTATCAAGAAATCACATTACGATTCTCTTTTTAACCTCTTCCTTAAAACACTAGTGCTTAGGAAATCTATTGGAGGCAGAAGCAGTCAAGGGTAGCTTAGGGTTAGGGTTAGGGTTATTGTTAGGGTAAGGCTTAGAGTACGGGTTCGGGTACGGCGTAGGGTATGGGTTAGGGTTAGGGTTAGGGTTAGTTTGAGGGTTAGGGCTCGGTTTAGGGTACGGGTTAGGATTAGGGTACGTGTTAGGGTTAGGGTAGGGGTTAGGGTTAGGTTACGCGTTAGGGTTAGGGTAGTTATTAAACCTATCCCACTCTCTAGATACCCCTTAGCACGTCAAGGAATATTATTTGGGGGTCCAGCCATGGAGAAGAGTTTAGACACTAGGAGAAGATAAGGAACACACCCATTATCAAGAAATCAGATTAGGATTCTCTTTTTAACCTGTTCCTTAAAACACTACTGCTTAGGAAATCTATTGGAGGCAGAAGCAGTCAAGGGTAGCTTAGGGTTAGGGTTAGGGTTAGTGATAGGGTACGGCTTAGGGTACGGGTTCGGGTACGGGTTCGGGTACGGCGTAGGGTATGGGTTAGGGTTAGGTTTAGGGTTAGTTTGATGGTTAGGGCTCGGTTTAGGGTACGGGTTAGGATTAGGGTACGTGTTAGTGTTAGGGTACGCGTTAGGGTTAGGGTAGTTATTAAACCTATCCCACTCTCTAGATACCCCTTAGCACGTCAAGTAATATTATTTGGGGTTCCATCCATGGAGAAGAGTTCAGACACTAGGAGAAGATAAGGAACACACCCATTATCAAGAAATCACATTAGGATTCTCTTTTTAACCTGTTCCTTAAAACACTAGTGCTTAGGAAATCTATTGGAGGCAGAAGCAGTCAAGGGTAGCTTAGGGTTAGGGTTAGGGTTAGGGTACGGGTTCGGGTACGGGTTCGGGTACGGGTTTGGGTATGGCGTAGGGTATGGGTTAGTGTTAGGGTTAGTTTGAGGGTTAGGGCTCGGTTTAGGGTACGGGTTAGGATTAGGGTACGTGTTAGGGTTAGGGTAGGGGTTAGGGTTAGGGTACGCGTTAGGGTTAGGGTAGTTATTAAACCTATCCCACACTCTAGATACCCTTTAGCACGTCAAGGAATATTATTTGGGGGTCCAGCCATGGAGAAGAGTTTAGACACTAGGAGAAGATAAGGAACACACCCATTATCCTGAAATCACATTAGGATTCTCTTTTTAACCTCTTCCTTAATACACTAGTGCTTAGGAAATCTATTGGAGGCAGAAGCAGTCAAGGGTAGCTTAGGGTTAGGGTTAGGGTTAGGGTACGGCTTAGGGTACGGGTTCGGGTCCGGGTTCGGGTACAGCGTAGGGTATGGGTTAGGGTTAGGGTTAGGGTTAGTTTGAGGGTTAGGGCTCGGTTTAGGGTACGGGTTAGGATTAGTGTACGTGTTAGGGTTAGGGTAGAGGTTAGGGTTAGGGTACGCGTTAGGGTTAGGGTAGTTATTAAACCTATTCCACTCTCTAGATACCCCTTAGCACGTCAAGGAATATTATTTGGGGGTCCAGCCTTGGAGAAGAGTTTAGACACTAGGAGAAGATAAGGAACACACCCATTATCAAGAAATCAGATTAGGATTCTCTTTTTAACCTGTTCCTTAAAACACTAGTGCTTAGGAAATCTATTGGAGGCAGAAGCAGTCAAGGGTAGCTTAGGGTTAGGTTTAGGGTTAGGGTTAGGGTTAGGGTTAGGGTTAGGGTACGGCTTAGGGTACGGGTTCGGGTACGGGTTCGTGTACGGCGTAGGGTATGGGTTAGGGTTAGGGTTAGGGTTAGTTTGAAGTTTAGGACTCGGTTTAGGGTACGGGTTAGGATTAGGGTTCGTGTTAGGGTTAGGGTAGGGGTTAGGGTTAGGGTACGCGTTAGGGTTAGGGAAGTTATTAAACCTATCCCACTCTCTAGATACCCCTTAGCACGTAAAGGAATATTATTTGGGGGTCCAGCCATGGAGAAGAGTTTAGACAATAGGAGAAGATAAGGAACACACCCATTATCCTGAAATCACATTAGGATTCTCTTTTTAACCTGTTCCTTAATACACTAATGCTTAGGAAATCTATTGTAGGCAGAAGCAGTCAAGGGTAGCTTAGGGTTAGGGTTAGGATTAGGGTTAGGGTTAGGGTACGGCTTAGGGTACGGGTTCGGGTACTGGTTCGGGTACGGCGTAGGGTATGGGTTAGGGTTAGGTTTAGGGTTAGTTTGAGGGTTAGGGCTCGGTTTAGGGTACGGGTTAGGGTTAGGGTACGCGTTAGGGTTAGGGTAGTTATTAAACCTATCCCACTCTCTAGATACCCCTTAGCACGTCAAGGAATATTATTTGGGGGTCCAGCCATGGAGAAGAGTTTAGACACTAGGAGAAGATAAGGAACACACCCATTATCAAGAAATCACATTAGGATTCTCTTTTTAACCTGTTCCTTAAAACACTAGTGCTTAGGAAATCTATTGGAGGCAGAAGCAGTCAAGGGTAGCTTAGGGTTAGGGTTAGGGTTAGGGTTAGGGTTAGTGTTAGGGTACGGGTTCGGGTACGGGTTCGGGTACGGCGTAGGGTATGGGTTAGGGTTAGGGTTAGGGTTAGTTTGAGGGTTAGGGCTCGGTTTAGGGTACGGGTTAGGATTAGGGTACGTGTTAGTGTTAGGGTAGGGGTTAGGGTTAGGGTACGCGTTAGGGTTACGGTAGTTATTAAACCTATCCCACACTCTAGATACCCCTTAGCACGTCAAGGAATATTATTTGGGGGTCCAGCCATGGAGAAGAGTTTTGACACTAGGAGAAGATAAGGAACACACCCATTATCAAGAAATCACATTAGGATTCTCTTTTTAACCTGTTCCTTAAAACACTAGTGCTTAGGAAATCTATTGGAGGCAGAAGCAGTCAAGGGTAGCTTAGGGTTAGGGTTAGGGTTAGGGTACGGCTTAGGGTACGGGTTCGGGTACGGGTTTGGGTATGGCATAGGGTATGGGTTAGGGTTAGGGTTAGGGTTAGTTTGAGGGTTAGGGCTCGGTTTAGGGTTCGGGTTAAGATTAGTGTACGTGTTAGGGTTAGGGTAGGGGTTAGGGTTAGGGTACGCGTTAGGGTTAGGTTAGTTATTAAACCTATCCCACTCTCTAGATACCCTTTAGCACGTCAAGGAATATTATTTGGGGGTCCAGCCATGGAGAAGAGTTTAGACACTAGGAGAAGATAAGGAACACACCCATTATCCTGAAATCACATTAGGATTCTCTTTTTAACCTGTTCCTTAATACACTAGTGCTTAGGAAATCTATTGGAGGCAGAAGCAGTCAAGGGTAGCTTAGGGTTAGGGTTTGGGATAGGTTTAGGGTTAGGGTACGGCTTAGGGTATGGGTTCGGGTCCGGGTTTGGGTATGGCGTAGGGTATGGGTTAGGGTTAGGGTTAGGGTTAGTTTGAGGGTTAGGGCTCGGTTTAGGGTACGGGTTAGGATTAGTGTACGTGTTAGGGTTAGGGTAGAGGTTAGGGTTAGGGTACGCGTTAGGGTTAGGGTAGTTATTAAACCTATCCCACTCTCTAGATACCCCTTAGCACGTCAAGGAATATTATTTGGGGGTCCAGCCTTGGAGAAGAGTTTAGACACTAGGAGAAGATAAGGAACACACCCATTATCAAGAAATCACATTAGGATTCTCTTTTTAACCTGTTCCTTAAAACACTAGTGCTTAGGAAATCTATTGGAGGCAGAAGCAGTCAAGGGTAGCTTAGGGTTAGGTTTAGGGTTAGGGTACGGCTTAGGGTACGGGTTCGGGTACGGGTTCGTGTACGGCGTAGGGTATGGGTTAGGGTTAGGGTTAGGGTTAGTTTGAAGGTTAGGGCTCGGTTTAGGGTACGGGTTAGGATTAGGGTTCGTGTTAGGGTTAGGGTAGGGGTTAGGGTTAGGGTACGCGTTAGGGTTAGGGTAGTTATTAAACCTATCCCACTCTCTAGATACCCCTTAGCACGTCAAGGAATATTATTTGGGGGTCCAGCCATGGAGAAGAGTTTAGACACTAGGAGAAGATAAGGAACACACCCATTATCCTGAAATCACATTAGGATTCTCTTTTTAACCTGTTCCTTAATACACTAGTGCTTAGGAAATCTATTGGAGGCAGAAGCAGTCAAGGGTAGCTTAGGGTTAGGGTTTGGGATAGGTTTAGGGTTAGGGTACGGCTTAGGGTATGGGTTCGGGTCCGGGTTTGGGTATGGCGTAGGGTATGGGTTAGGGTTAGGGTTAGGGTTAGTTTGAGGGTTAGGGCTCGGTTTAGGTTACGGGTTAGGATTAGGGTACGTGTTAGGGTTAGGGTAGGGGTTAGGGTTAGGGTACGCGTTAGGGTTAGGGTAGTTATTAAACCTATCCCACTCTCTAGATACCCCTTAGCACGTCAAAGAATATTATTTGGGGTTCCAGCCATGGAGAAGAGTTTAGACACTAGGAGAAGATAAGGAACACACCCATTATCCTGAAATCACATTAGGATTCTCTTTTTAACCTGTTCCTTAATACACTAGTGCTTAGGAAATCTATTAGAGGCAGAAGCAGTGAAGGGTAGCTTAGGGTTAGGGTTAGGGTTAGGTTTAGGGTTAGGGTTAGGGTACGGCTTACGGAACGGTTTCGGGTTCGGGTTCGGGTATGGCGTAGGGTATGGGTTAGGGTTAGGGTTAGGGTTAGTTTGAGGGTTAGGGCTCGGTTTAGGGTACGGGTTAGGATTAGTGTACGTGTTAGGGTTAGGGTAGAGGTTAGGGTTAGGGTACGCGTTAGGGTTAGGGTAGTTATTAAACCTATCCCACTCTCTAGATACCCCTTAGCACGTCAAGGAATATTATTTGGGGGTCCAGCCATGGAGAAGAGTTTAGACACTAGGAGAAGATAAGGAACACACCCATTATCAAGAAATCACATTACGATTCTCTTTTTAACCTCTTCCTTAAAACACTAGTGCTTAGGAAATCTATTGGAGGCAGAAGCAGTCAAGGGTAGCTTAGGGTTAGGGTTAGGGTTAGGGTTAGGGTTATTGTTAGGGTAAGGCTTAGAGTACGGGTTCGGGTACGGGTTCGGGTACGGCGTAGGGTATGGGTTAGGGTTAGGGTTAGGGTTAGTTTGAGGGTTAGGGCTCGGTTTAGGGTACGGGTTAGGATTAGGGTACGTGTTAGGGTTAGGGTAGGGGTTAGGGTTAGGGTACGCGTTAGGGTTAGGGTAGTTATTAAACCTATCCCACTCTCTAGATACCCCTTAGCACGTCAAGGAATATTATTTGGGGGTCCAGCCATGGAGAAGAGTTTAGACACTAGGAGAAGATAAGGAACACACCCATTATCAAGAAATCAGATTAGGATTCTCTTTTTAACCTGTTCCTTAAAACACTACTGCTTAGGAAATCTATTGGAGGCAGAAGCAGTCAAGGGTAGCTTAGGGTTAGGGTTAGGGTTAGTGATAGGGTACGGCTTAGGGTACGGGTTCGGGTACGGGTTCGGGTACGGCGTAGGGTATGGGTTAGGGTTAGGTTTAGGGTTAGTTTGAGGGTTAGGGCTCGGTTTAGGGTACGGGTTAGGATTAGGGTACGTGTTAGTGTTAGGGTACGCGTTAGGGTTAGGGTAGTTATTAAACCTATCCCACTCTCTAGATACCCCTTAGCACGTCAAGGAATATTATTTGGGGTTCCATCCATGGAGAAGAGTTCAGACACTAGGAGAAGATAAGGAACACACCCATTATCAAGAAATCACATTAGGATTCTCTTTTTAACCTGTTCCTTAAAACACTAGTGCTTAGGAAATCTATTGGAGGCAGAAGCAGTCAAGGGTAGCTTAGGGTTAGGGTTAGGGTTAGGGTACGGCTTAGGGTACGGGTTCGGGTACGGGTTTGGGTATGGCGTAGGGTATGGGTTAGTGTTAGGGTTAGTTTGAGGGTTAGGGCTCGGTTTAGGGTACGGGTTAGGATTAGGGTACGTGTTAGGGTTAGGGTAGGGGTTAGGGTTAGGGTACGCGTTAGGGTTAGGGTAGTTATTAAACCTATCCCACTCTCTAGATACCCTTTAGCACGTCAAGGAATATTATTTGGGGGTCCAGCCATGGAGAAGAGTTTAGACACTAGGAGAAGATAAGGAACACACCCATTATCCTGAAATCACATTAGGATTCTCTTTTTAACCTCTTCCTTAATACACTAGTGCTTAGGAAATCTATTGGAGGCAGAAGCAGTCAAGGGTAGCTTAGGGTTAGGGTTAGGGTTAGGGTACGGCTTAGGGTACGGGTTCGGGTCCGGGTTCGGGTACAGCGTAGGGTATGGGTTAGGGTTAGGGTTAGGGTTAGTTTGAGGGTTAGGGCTCGGTTTAGGGTACGGGTTAGGATTAGTGTACGTGTTAGGGTTAGGGTAGAGGTTAGGGTTAGGGTACGCGTTAGGGTTAGGGTAGTTATTAAACCTATTCCACTCTCTAGATACCCCTTAGCACGTCAAGGAATATTATTTTGGGGTCCAGCCTTGGCGAAGAGTTTAGACACTAGGAGAAGATAAGGAACACACCCATTATCAAGAAATCACATTAGGATTCTCTTTTTAACCTGTTCCTTAAAACACTAGTGCTTAGGAAATCTATTGGAGGCAGAAGCAGTCAAGGGTAGCTTAGGGTTAGGGTTAGGGTTAGGGTTAGGTTTAGGGTTAGGGTACGGCTTAGGGTACGGATTCGGGTACGGGTTCGTGTACGGCGTAGGGTATGGGTTAGGGTTAGGGTTAGGGTTAGTTTGAAGGTTAGGACTCGGTTTAGGTTACGGGTTAGGATTAGGGTTCGTGTTAGGGTTAGGGTAGGGGTTAGGGTTAGGGTACGCGTTAGGGTTAGGGAAGTTATTAAACCTATCCCACTCTCTAGATACCCCTTAGCACGTCAAGGAATATTATTTGGGGGTCCAGCCATGGAGAAGAGTTTAGACACTAGGAGAAGATAAGGAACACACCCATTATCCTGAAATCACATTAGGATTCTCTTTTTAACCTGTTCCTTAATACACTAGTGCTTAGGAAATCTATTAGAGGCAGAAGCAGTGAAGGGTAGCTTAGGGTTAGGGTTAGGGTTAGGTTTAGGGTTAGGGTTAGGGTACGGCTTAGGGAACGGGTTCGGGTTCGGGTTCGGGTATGGCGTAGGGTATGGGTTAGGGTTAGGGTTAGGGTTAGTTTGAGGGTTAGGGCTCGGTTTAGGGTACGGGTTAGGATTAGTGTACGTGTTAGGGTTAGGGTAGAGGTTAGAGTTAGGGTACGCGTTAGGGTTAGGGTAGTTATTAAACCTATCCCACTCTCTAGATACCACTTAGCACGTCAAGGAATATTATTTGGGGGTCCAGCCATGGAGAAGAGTTTAGACACTAAGAGAAGATAAGGAACACACCCATTATCAAGAAATCACATTACGATTCTCTTTTTAACCTCTTCCTTAAAACACTAGTGCTTAGGAAATCTATTGGAGGCAGAAGCAGTCAAGGGTAGCTTAGGGTTAGGGTTAGGGTTAGGGTTAGGGTTATTGTTAGGGTACGGCTTAGGGTACGGGTTCGGGTACGGGTTCGGGTACGGCGTAGGGTATGGGTTAGGGTTAGGGTTAGGGTTAGTTTGAGGGTTAGGGCTCGGTTTAGGGTACGGGTTAGGATTAGGGTACGTGTTAGGGGTAGGGTAGGGGTTAGGGTTAGGGTACGCGTTAGGGTTAGGGTAGTTATTAAACCTATCCCACTCTCGAGATACCCCTTAGCACGTCAAGGAATATTATTTGGGGGTCCAGCCATGGAGAAGAGTTTAGACACTAGGAGAAGATAAGGAACACACCCATTATCAAGAAATCACATTAGGATTCTCTTTTTAACCTGTTCCTTAAAACACTAGTGCTTAGGAAATCTATTGGAGGCAGAAGCAGTCAAGGGTAGCTTAGGGTTAGGGTTAGGGTTAGTGATAGGGTACGGCTTAGGGTACGGGTTCGGGTACGGGTTCGGGTACGGCGTAGGGTATGGGTTAGGGTTAGGGTTAGGGTTAGTTTGAGGGTTAGGGCTCGGTTTAGGGTACGGGTTAGGATTAGGGTACGTGTTAGTGTTAGGGTACGCGTTAGGGTTAGGGTAGTTATTAAACCTATCCCACTCTCTAGATACCCCTTAGCACGTTAAGGAATATTATTTGGGGTTCCATCCATGGAGAAGAGTTCAGACACTAGGAGAAGATAAGGAACACACCCATTATCAAGAAATCACATTAGGATTCTCTTTTTAACCTGTTCCTTAAAACACTAGTGCTTAGGAAATCCATTGGAGGCAGAAGCAGTCAAGGGTAGCTTAGGGTTAGGGTTAGGGTTAGGGTACGGCTTAGGGTACGGGTTCGGGTACGGGTTCGGGTACGGGTTTGGGTATGGCGTAGGGTATGGGTTAGTGTTAGGGTTAGTTTGAGGGTTAGGGCTCGGTTTAGGGTACGGGTTAGGATTAGGGTACGTGTTAGGGTTAGGGTAGGGGTTAGGGTTAGGGTACGCGTTAGGGTTAGGGTAGTTATTAAACCTATCCCACTCTCTAGATACCCTTTAGCACGTCAAGGAATATTATTTGGGGGTCCAGCCATGGAGAAGAGTTTAGACACTAGGAGAAGATAAGGAACACACCCATTATCCTGAAATCACATTAGTATTCTCTTTTTAACCTCTTCCTTAATACACTAGTGCTTAGGAAATCTATTGGAGGCAGAAGCAGTCAAGGGTAGCTTAGGGTTAGGGTTAGGGTTAGGGTACGGCTTAGGGTACGGGTTCGGGTCCGGGTTCGGGTACAGCGTAGGGTATGGGTTAGGGTTAGGGTTAGGGTTAGTTTGAGGGTTAGGGCTCGGTTTAGGGTACGGGTTAGGATTAGTGTACGTGTTAGGGTTAGGGTAGAGGTTAGGGTTAGGGTACGCGTTAGGGTTAGGGTAGTTATTAAACCTATTCCACTCTCTAGATACCCCTTAGCACGTCAAGGAATATTATTTGGGGGTCCAGCCTTGGAGAAGAGTTTAGACACTAGGAGAAGATAAGGAACACACCCATTATCAAGAAATCAGATTAGGATTCTCTTTTTAACCTGTTCCTTAAAACACTAGTGCTTAGGAAATCTATTGGAGGCAGAAGCAGTCAAGGGTAGCTTAGGGTTAGGGTTAGGGTTAGGGTTAGGGTTAGGGTTAGGGTTAGGGTACGGCTTAGGGTACGGGTTCGGGTACGGGTTCGTGTACGGCGTAAGGTATGGGTTAGGGTTAGGGTTAGGGTTAGTTTGAAGTTTAGGACTCGGTTTAGGGTACGGGTTAGGATTAGGGTTCGTGTTAGGGTTAGGGTAGGGGTTAGGGTTAGGGTACGCGTTAGGGTTAGGGAAGTTATTAAACCTATCCCACTCTCTAGATACCCCTTAGCACGTCAAGGAATATTATTTGGGGGTCCAGCCATGGAGAAGAGTTTAGACAATAGGAGAAGATAAGGAACACACCCATTATCCTGAAATCACATTAGGATTCTCTTTTTAACCTGTTCCTTAATACACTAATGCTTAGGAAATCTATTGTAGGCAGAAGCAGTCAAGGGTAACTTAGGGTTAGGGTTAGGATTAGGGTTAGGGTTAGGGTACGGCTTAGGGTACGGGTTCGGGTACTGGTTCGGGTACGGCGTAGGGTATGGGTTAGGGTTAGGTTTAGGGTCAGTTTGAGGGTTAGGGCTCGGTTTAGGGTACGGGTTAGGGTTAGGGTACGCGTTAGGGTTAGGGTAGTTATTAAACCTATCCCACTCTCTAGATAACCCTTAGCACGTCAAGGAATATTATTTGGGGGTCCAGCCATGGAGAAGAGTTTAGACACTAGGAGAAGATAAGGAACACACCCATTATCAAGAAATCACATTAGGATTCTCTTTTTAACCTGTTCCTTAAAACACTAGTGCTTAGGAAATCTATTGGAGGCAGAAGCAGTCAAGGGTAGCTTAGGGTTAGGGTTAGGGTTAGGGTTAGGGTTAGTGTTAGGGTACGGGTTCGGGTACGGGTTCGGGTACGGCGTAGGGTATGGGTTAGGGTTAGGGTTAGGGTTAGTTTGAGGGTTAGGGCTCGGTTTAGGGTACGGGTTAGGATTAGGGTACGTGTTATTGTTAGGGTAGGGGTTAGGGTTAGGGTACGCGTTAGGGTTACGGTAGTTATTAAACCTATCCCACACTCTAGATACCCCTTAGCACGTCAAGGAATATTATTTGGGGGTCCAGCCATGGAGAAGAGTTTAGACACTAGGAGAAGATAAGGAACACACCCATTATCAAGAAATCACATTAGGATTCTCTTTTTAACCTGTTCCTTAAAACACTAGTGCTTAGGAAATCTATTGGAGGCAGAAGCAGTCAAGGGTAGCTTAGGGTTAGGGTTAGGGTTAGGGTACGGCTTAGGGTACGGGTTCGGGTACGGGTTTGGGTATGGCATAGGGTATGGGTTAGGGTTAGGGTTAGGGTTAGTTTGAGGGTTAGGGCTCGGTTTAGGATTCGGGTTAAGATTAGTGTACGTGTTAGGGTTAGGGTAGGGGTTAGGGTTAGGGTTCGCGTTAGGGTTAGGTTAGTTATTAAACCTATCCCACTCTCTAGATACCCTTTAGCACGTCAAGGAATATTATTTGGGGGTCCAGCCATGGAGAAGAGTTTAGACACTAGGAGAAGATAAGGAACACACCCATTATCCTGAAATCACATTAGGATTCTCTTTTTAACCTGTTCCTTAATACACTAGTGCTTAGGAAATCTATTGTAGGCAGAAGCAGTCAAGGGTAGCTTAGGGTTAGGGTTAGGATTAGGGTTAGGGTTAGGGTACGGCTTAGGGTACGGGTTCGGGTACTGGTTAGGGTTAGGGTTAGGGTTAGTTTGAGGGTTAGGGCTCGGTTTAGGGTACGGGTTAGGGTTAGGTTACGCGTTAGGGTTAGGGTAGTTATTAAACCTATCCCACTCTCTAGATACCCCTTAGCACGTCAAGGAATATTATTTGGGGGTCCAGCCATGGAGAAGAGTTTAGACACTAGGAGAAGATAAGGAACACACCCATTATCAAGAAATCACATTAGGATTCTCTTTTTAACCTGTTCCTTAAAACACTAGTGCTTAGGAAATCTATTGGAGGCAGAAGCAGTCAAGGGTAGCTTAGGGTTAGGGTTAGGGTTAGGGTTAGGGTTAGGTTACGGCTTAGGGTACGGGTTCGGGTACGGGTTCGTGTACGGCGTAGGGTATGGGTTAGGGTTAGGGTTAGGGTTAGTTTGAAGGTTAGGGCTCGGTTTAGGGTACGGTTTAGGATTAGGGTTCGTGTTAGGGTTAGGGTAGGGGTTAGGGTTAGGGTACGCGTTAGGTTTAGGGTAGTTATTAAACCTATCCCACTCTCTAGATACCCCTTAGCACGTCAAGGAATATTATTTGGGGGTCCAGCCATGGAGAAGAGTTTAGACACTAGGAGAAGATAAGGAACACACCCATTATCCTGAAATCACATTAGGATTCTCTTTTTAACCTGTTCCTTAATACACTAGTGCTTAGGAAATCTATTAGAGGCAGAAGCAGTGAAGGGTAGCTTAGGGTTAGTGTTAGGGTGAGGTTTAGGGTTAGGGTTAGGGTACGGCTTAGGGAACGGGTTCGGGTTCGGGTTCGGGTATGGCGTAGGGTATGGGTTAGGGTTAGGGTTAGGGTTAGTTTGAGGGTTAGGGCTCGGTTTAGGGTACGGGTTAGGATTAGTGTACGTGTTAGGGTTAGGGTAGAGGTTAGGGTTAGGGTACGCGTTAGGGTTAGGGTAGTTATTAAACCTATCCCACTCTCTAGATACCCCTTAGCACGTCAAGGAATATTATTTGGGGGTCCAGCCATGGAGAAGAGTTTAGACACTAAGAGAAGATAAGGAACACACCCATTATAAAGAAATCACATTACGATTCTCTTTTTAACCTCTTCCTTAAAACACTAGTGCTTAGGAAATCTATTGGAGGCAGAAGCAGTCAAGGGTAGCTTAGGGTTAGGGTTAGGGTTAGGGTTAGGGTTATTGTTAAGGTAAGGCTTAGAGTACGGGTTCGGGTACGGGTTCGGGTACGGCGTAGGGTATGGGTTAGGGTTAGGGTTAGGGTTAGTTTGAGGGTTAGGGCTCGGTTTAGGGTACGGGTTAGGATTAGGGTACGTGTTAGGGTTAGGGTAGGGGTTAGGGTTAGGGTACGCGTTAGGGTTAGGGTAGTTATTAAACCTATCCCACTCTCTAGATACCCCTTAGCACGTCAAGGAATATTATTTGGGGGTCCAGCCATGGAGAAGAGTTTAGACACTAGGAGAAGATAAGGAACACACCCATTATCAAGAAATCACATTAGGATTCTCTTTTTAACCTGTTCCTTAAAACACTAGTGCTTAGGAAATCTATTGGAGGCAGAAGCAGTCAAGGGTAGCTTAGGGTTAGGGTTAGGGTTAGTGATAGGGTACGGCTTAGGGTACGGGTTCGGGTACGGGTTCGGGTACGGCGTAGGGTATGGGTTAGGGTTAGGGTTAGGGTTAGTTTGAGGGTTAGGGCTCGGTTTAGGGTACGGGTTAGGATTAGGGTACGTGTTAGTGTTAGGGTACGCGTTAGGGTTAGGGTAGTTATTAAACCTATCCCACTCTCTAGATACCCCTTAGCACGTCAAGGAATATTATTTGGGGTTCCATCCATGGAGAAGAGTTCAGACACTAGGAGAAGATAAGGAACACACCCATTATCAAGAAATCACATTAGGATTCTCTTTTTAACCTGTTCCTTAAAACACTAGTGCTTAGGAAATCTATTGGAGGCAGAAGCAGTCAAGGGTAGCTTAGGGTTAGGGTTAGGGTTAGGGTACGGCTTAGGGTACGGGTTCGGGTACGGGTTCGGGTACGGGTTTGGGTATGGCGTAGGGTATGGGTTAGTGTTAGGGTTAGTTTGAGGGTTAGGGCTCGGTTTAGGGTACGGGTTAGAATTAGGGTACGTGTTAGGGTTAGGGTAGGGGTTAGGGTTAGGGTACGCGTTAGGGTTAGGGTAGTTATTAAACCTATCCCACTCTCTAGATACCCTTTAGCACGTCAAGGAATATTATTTGGGGGTCCAGCCATGGAGAAGAGTTTAGACACTAGGAGAAGATAAGGAACACACACATTATCCTGAAATCACATTAGGATTCTCTTTTTAACCTCTTCCTTAATACACTAGTGCTTAGGAAATCTATTGGAGGCAGAAGCAGTCAAGGGTAGCTTAGGGTTAGGGTTAGGGTTAGGGTACGGCTTAGGGTACGGTTTCGGGTCCGGGTTCGGGTACAGCGTAGGGTATGGGTTAGGGTTAGGGTTAGGGTTAGTTTGAGGGTTAGGGCTCGGTTTAGGGTACGGGTTAGGATTAGTGTACGTGTTAGGGTTAGGGTAGAGGTTAGGGTTAGGGTACGCGTTAGGGTTAGGGTAGTTATTAAACCTATTCCACTCTCTAGATACCACTTAGCACGTCAAGGAATATTATTTGGGGGTCCAGCCTTGGAGAAGAGTTTAGACACTAGGAGAAGATAAGGAACACACCCATTATCAAGAAATCACATTAGGATTCTCTTTTTAACCTGTTCCTTAAAACACTAGTGCTTAGGAAATCTATTGGAGGCAGAAGCAGTCAAGGGTAGCTTAGGGTTAGGGTTAGGGTTAGGGTTAGGGTTAGGGTTAGGGTACGGCTTAGGGTACGGGTTCGGGTACGGGTTCGTGTACGGCGTAGGGTATGGGTTAGGGTTAGGGTTAGGGTTAGTTTGAAGGTTAGGACTCGGTTTAGGGTACGGGTTAGGATTAGGGTTCGTGTTAGGGTTAGGGTAGGGGTTAGGGTTAGGGTACGCGTTAGGGTTAGGGAAGTTATTAAACCTATCCCACTCTCTAGATACCCCTTAGCACGTCAAGGAATATTATATGGGGGTCCAGCCATGGAGAAGAGTTTAGACAATAGGAGAAGATAAGGAACACACCCATTATCCTGAAATCACATTAGGATTCTCTTTTTAACCTGTTCCTTAATACACTAATGCTTAGGAAATCTATTGTAGGCAGAAGCAGTCAAGGGTAGCTTAGGGTTAGGGTTAGGATTAGGGTTAGGGTTAGGGTACGGCTTAGGGTACGGGTTCGGGTACTGGTTCGGGTACGGCGTAGGGTATGGTTTAGGGTTAGGTTTAGGGTTAGTTTGAGGGTTAGGGCTCGGTTTAGGGTACGGGTTAGGGTTAGGGTACGCGTTAGGGTTAGGGTAGTTATTAAACCTATCTCACTCTCTAGATACCCCTTAGCACGTCAAGGAATATTATTTGGGGGTCCAGCCATGGAGAAGAGTTTAGACACTAGGAGAAGATAAGGAACACACCCATTATCAAGAAATCACATTAGGATTCTCTTTTTAACCTGTTCCTTAAAACACTAGTGCTTAGGAAATCTATTGGAGGCAGAAGCAGTCAAGGGTAGCTTAGGGTTAGGGTTAGGGTTAGGGTTAGGGTTAGTGTTAGGGTACGGGTTCGGGTACGGGTTCGGGTACGGCGTAGGGTATGGGTTAGGGTTAGGGTTAGGGTTAGTTTGAGGGTTAGGGCTCGGTTTAGGGTACGGGTTAGGATTAGGGTACGTGTTTTTGTTAGGGTAGGGGTTAGGGTTAGGGTACGCGTTAGGGTTACGGTAGTTATTAAACCTATCCCACTCTCTAGATACCCTTTAGCACGTCAAGGAATATTATTTGGGGGTCCAGCCATGGAGAAGAGTTTAGACACTAGGAGAAGATAAGGAACACACCCATTATCCTGAAATCACATTAGGATTCTCTTTTTAACCTGTTCCTTAATACACTAGTGCTTAGGAAATCTACTGGAGGCAGAAGCAGTCAAGGGTAGCTTAGGGTTAGGGTTAGGGTTAGGGTACGGCTTAGGGTACGGGTTCGGGTCCGGGTTCGGGTACGGCATAGGGTATGGGTTAGGGTTAGGTTTAGGGTTAGTTTGAGGGTTAGGGCTCGGTTTAGGGTACGGGTTAGGATTAGTGTACGTGTTAGGGTTAGGGTAGAGGTTAGGGTTAGGGTACGCGTTAGGGTTAGGGTAGTTATTAAACCTATCCCACTCTCTAGATACCCCTTAGCACGTCAAGGAATATTATTTGGGGGTCCAGCCTTGGAGAAGAGTTTAGACACTAGGAGAAGATAAGGAACACACCCATTATCAAGAAATCACATTAGGATTCTCTTTTTAACCTGTTCCTTAAAACACTAGTGCTTAGGAAATCTATTGGAGGCAGAAGCAGTCAAGGGTAGCTTAGGGTTAGGGTTAGGGTTAGGGTTAGGGTACGGCTTAGGGTACGGGTTCGGGTACGGGTTCGTGTACGGCGTAGGGTATGGGTTAGGGTTAGGGTTAGGGTTAGTTTGAAGGTTAGGGCTCGGTTTAGGGTACGGGTTAGGATTAGGGTTCGTGTTAGGGTTAGGGTAGGGGTTAGGGTTAGGGTACGCGTTAGGGTTAGGGTAGTTATTAAACCTATCCCACTCTCTAGATACCCCTTAGCACGTCAAGGAATATTATTTGGGGGTCCAGCCATGGAGAAGAGTTTAGACAATAGGAGAAGATAAGGAACACACCCATTATCCTGAAATCACATTAGGATTCTCTTTTTAACCTGTTCCTTAATACACTAATGCTTAGGAAATCTATTGTAGGCAGAAGCAGTCAAGGGTAGCTTAGGGTTAGGGTTAGGATTAGGGTTAGGGTTAGGGTACGGCTTAGGGTACGGGTTCGGGTACTGGTTCGGGTATGGCGTAGGGTATGGGTTAGGGTTAGGGTTAGGGTTAGTTTGAGGGTTAGGGCTCGGTTTAGGGTACGGGTTAGGATTAGGGTACGTGTTAGGGTTAGGGTAGAGGTTAGGGTTAGGGTACGCGTTAGGGTTAGGGTAGTTATTAAACCTATCCCACTCTCTAGATACCCCTTAGCACGTCAAGGAATATTATTTGGGGGTCCAGCCATGGAGGAGAGTTTAGACACTAAGAGAAGATAAGGAACACACCCATTATCAAGAAATCACATTACGATTCTCTTTTTAACCTCTTCCTTAAAACACTAGTGCTTAGGAAATCTATTGGAGGCAGAAGCAGTCAAGGGTAGCTTAGGGTTAGGGTTAGGGTTAGGGTTAGGGTTATTGTTAGGGTAAGGCTTAGAGTACGGGTTCGGGTACGGGTTCGGGTACGGCGTAGGGTATGGGTTAGGGTTAGGGTTAGGGTTAGTTTGAGGTTTAGGGCTCGGTTTAGGGTACGGGTTAGGATTAGGGTACGTGTTAGGGTTAGGGTAGGGGTTAGGGTTAGGGTACGCGTTAGGGTTAGGGTAGTTATTAAACCTATCCCACTCTCTAGATACCCCTTAGCACGTCAAGGAATATTATTTGGGGGTCCAGCCATGGAGAAGAGTTTAGACACTAGGAGAAGATAAGGAACACACCCATTATCAAGAAATCAGATTAGGATTCTCTTTTTAACCTGTTCCTTAAAACACTAGTGCTTAGGAAATCTATTGGAGGCAGAAGCAGTCAAGGGTAGCTTAGGGTTAGGGTTAGGGTTAGTGATAGGGTACGGCTTAGGGTACGGGTTCGGGTACGGGTTCGGGTACGGCGTAGGGTATGGGTTAGGGTTAGGTTTAGGGTTAGTTTGAGGGTTAGGGCTCGGTTTAGGGTACGGGTTAGGATTAGGGTACGTGTTAGTGTTAGGGTACGCGTTAGGGTTAGGGTAGTTATTAAACCTATCCCACTCTCTAGATACCCCTTAGCACGTCAAGGAATATTATTTGGGGTTCCATCCATGGAGAAGAGTTCAGACACTAGGAGAAGATAAGGAACACACCCATTATCAAGAAATCACATTAGGATTCTCTTTTTAACCTGTTCCTTAAAACACTAGTGCTTAGGAAATCTATTGGAGGCAGAAGCAGTCAAGGGTAGCTTAGGGTTAGGGTTAGGGTTAGGGTACGGCTTAGGGTACGGGTTCGGGTACGGGTTTGGGTATGGCGTAGGGTATGGGTTAGTGTTAGGGTTAGTTTGAGGGTTAGGGCTCGGTTTAGGGTACGGGTTAGGATTAGGGTACGTGTTAGGGTTAGGGTAGGGGTTAGGGTTAGGGTACGCGTTAGGGTTAGGGTAGTTATTAAACCTATCCCACT
>NW_027175270.1:112500-125000 GCF_028021215.1 Eschrichtius robustus
GCACGTCAAGGAATATTATTTGGGGGTCCAGCCATGGAGGAGAGTTTAGACACTAAGAGAAGATAAGGAACACACCCATTATCAAGAAATCACATTACGATTCTCTTTTTAACCTCTTCCTTAAAACACTAGTGCTTAGGAAATCTATTGGAGGCAGAAGCAGTCAAGGGTAGCTTAGGGTTAGGGTTAGGGTTAGGGTTAGGGTTATTGTTAGGGTAAGGCTTAGAGTACGGGTTCGGGTACGGGTTCGGGTACGGCGTAGGGTATGGGTTAGGGTTAGGGTTAGGGTTAGTTTGAGGTTTAGGGCTCGGTTTAGGGTACGGGTTAGGATTAGGGTACGTGTTAGGGTTAGGGTAGGGGTTAGGGTTAGGGTACGCGTTAGGGTTAGGGTAGTTATTAAACCTATCCCACTCTCTAGATACCCCTTAGCACGTCAAGGAATATTATTTGGGGGTCCAGCCATGGAGAAGAGTTTAGACACTAGGAGAAGATAAGGAACACACCCATTATCAAGAAATCAGATTAGGATTCTCTTTTTAACCTGTTCCTTAAAACACTAGTGCTTAGGAAATCTATTGGAGGCAGAAGCAGTCAAGGGTAGCTTAGGGTTAGGGTTAGGGTTAGTGATAGGGTACGGCTTAGGGTACGGGTTCGGGTACGGGTTCGGGTACGGCGTAGGGTATGGGTTAGGGTTAGGTTTAGGGTTAGTTTGAGGGTTAGGGCTCGGTTTAGGGTACGGGTTAGGATTAGGGTACGTGTTAGTGTTAGGGTACGCGTTAGGGTTAGGGTAGTTATTAAACCTATCCCACTCTCTAGATACCCCTTAGCACGTCAAGGAATATTATTTGGGGTTCCATCCATGGAGAAGAGTTCAGACACTAGGAGAAGATAAGGAACACACCCATTATCAAGAAATCACATTAGGATTCTCTTTTTAACCTGTTCCTTAAAACACTAGTGCTTAGGAAATCTATTGGAGGCAGAAGCAGTCAAGGGTAGCTTAGGGTTAGGGTTAGGGTTAGGGTACGGCTTAGGGTACGGGTTCGGGTACGGGTTTGGGTATGGCGTAGGGTATGGGTTAGTGTTAGGGCTAGTTTGAGGGTTAGGGCTCGGTTTAGGGTACGGGTTAGGATTAGGGTACGTGTTAGGGTTAGGGTAGGGGTTAGGGTTAGGGTACGCGTTAGGGTTAGGGTAGTTATTAAACCTATCCCACTCTCTAGATACCCTTTAGCACCTCAAGGAATATTATTTGGGGGTCCAGCCATGGAGAAGAGTTTAGACACTAGGAGAAGATAAGGAACACACCCATTATCCTGAAATCACATTAGGATTCTCTTTTTAACCTCTTCCTTAATACACTAGTGCTTAGGAAATCTATTGGAGGCAGAAGCAGTCAAGGGTAGCTTAGGGTTAGGGTTAGGGTTAGGGTACGGCTTAGGGTACGGATTCGGGTCCGGGTTCGGGTACAGCGTAGGGTATGGGTTAGGGTTAGGGTTAGGGTTAGTTTGAGTGTTAGGGCTCGGTTAGGGTTAGGGTTAGGATTAGGGTACGTGTTAGGGTTAGGGTAGGGGTTAGGGTTAGGGTACGCGTTAGGGTTAGGGTAGTTATTAAACCTATCCCACTCTCTAGATACCCTTTAGCACGTCAAGGAATATTATTTGGGAGTCCAGCCATTGAGAAGAGTTTAGACACTAGGAGAAGATAAGGAACACACCCATTATCCTGAAATCACATTAGGATTCTCTTTTTAACCTGTTCCTTAATACACTAGTGCTTAGGAAATCTATTAGAGGCAGAAGCAGTGAAGGGTAGCTTAGGGTTAGGGTTAGGATTAGGGTTAGGGTTAGGGTACGGCTTAGGGTACGGGTTCGGGTACTGGTTCGGGTACGGCGTAGGGTATGGGTTAGGGTTAGGTTTAGGGTTAGTTTGAGGGTTAGGGCTCGGTTTAGGGTACGGGTTAGGGTTAGGGTACGCGTTAGGGTTAGGGTAGTTATTAAACCTATCCCACTCTCTAGATACCCCTTAGCACGTCAAGGAATATTATTTGGGGGTCCAGCCATGGAGAAGAGTTTAGACACTAGGAGAAGATAAGGAACACACCCATTATCAAGAAATCACATTAGGATTCTCTTTTTAACCTGTTCCTTAAAACACTAGTGCTTAGGAAATCTATTGGAGGCAGAAGCAGTCAAGGGTAGCTTAGGGTTAGGGTTAGGGTTAGGGTTAGGGTTAGGGTACGGCTTAGGGTACGGGTTCGGGTACGGGTTCGTGTACGGCGTAGGGTATGGGTTAGGGTTAGGGTTAGGGTTAGTTTGAAGTTTAGGGCTCGGTTTAGGGTACGGGTTAGGATTAGGGTTCGTGTTAGGGTTAGGGTAGGGGTTAGGGTTAGGGTACGCGTTAGGTTTAGGGTAGTTATTAAACCTATCCCACTCTCTAGATACCCCTTAGCACGTCAAGGAATATTATTTGGGGGTCCAGCCATGGAGAAAAGTTTAGACACTAGGAGAAGATAAGGAACACACCCATTATGCTGAAATCACATTAGGATTCTCTTTTTAACCTGTTCCTTAATACACTAGTGCTTAGGAAATCTATTAGAGGCAGAAGCAGTGAAGGGTAGCTTAGGGTTAGGGTTAGGGTTAGGTTTAGGGTTAGGGTTAGGGTACGGCTTAGGGAACGGGTTCGGGTTCGGGTTCGGGTATGGCGTAGGGTATGGGTTAGGGTTAGGTTTAGGGTTAGTTTGAGGGTTAGGGCTCGGTTTAGGGTACGGGTTAGGATTAGTGTACGTGTTAGGGTTAGGGTAGAGGTTAGGGTTAGGGTACGCGTTAGGGTTAGGGTAGTTATTAAACCTATCCCACTCTCTAGATACCCCTTAGCACGTCAAGGAATATTATTTGGGGGTCCAGCCATGGAGAAGAGTTTAGACACTAAGAGAAGATAAGGAACACACCCATTATCAAGAAATCACATTACGATTCTCTTTTTAACCTCTTCCTTAAAACACTAGTGCTTAGGAAATCTATTGGAGGCAGAAGCAGTCAAGGGTAGCTTAGGGTTAGGGTTAGGGTTAGTGATAGGGTACGGCTTAGGGTACGGGTTCGGGTACGGGTTCGGGTACGGCGTAGGGTATGGGTTAGGGTTAGGGTTAGGGTTAGTTTGAGGGTTAGGGCTCGGTTTAGGGTACGGGTTAGGATTAGGGTACGTGTTAGTGTTAGGGTACGCGTTAGGGTTAGGGTAGTTATTAAACCTATCCCACTCTCTAGATACCCCTTAGCACGTCAAGGAATATTATTTGGGGTTCCATCCATGGAGAAGAGTTCAGACACTAGGAGAAGATAAGGAACACACCCATTATCAAGAAATCACATTAGGATTCTCTTTTTAACCTGTTCCTTAAAACACTAGTGCTTAGGAAATCTATTGGAGGCAGAAGCAGTCAAGGGTAGCTTAGGGTTAGGGTTAGGGTTAGGGTACGGCTTAGGGTACGGGTTCGGGTACGGGTTCGGGTACGGGTTTGGGTATGGCGTAGGGTATGGGTTAGTGTTAGGGTTAGTTTGAGGGTTAGGGCTCGGTTTAGGGTACGGGTTAGGATTAGGGTACGTGTTAGGGTTAGGGTAGGGGTTAGGGTTAGGGTACGCGTTAGGGTTAGGGTAGTTATTAAACCTATCCCACTCTCTAGATACCCTTTAGCACGTCAAGGAATATTATTTGGGGGTCCAGCCATGGAGAAGAGTTTAGACACTAGGAGAAGATAAGGAACACACCCATTATCCTGAAATCACATTAGGATTCTCTTTTTAACCTCTTCCTTAATACACTAGTGCTTATGAAATCTATTGGAGGCAGAAGCAGTCAAGGGTAGCTTAGGGTTAGGGTTAGGGTTAGGGTACGGCTTAGGGTACGGGTTCGGGTCCGGGTTCGGGTACAGCGTAGGGTATGGGTTAGGGTTAGGGTTAGGGTTAGTTTGAGGGTTAGGGCTCGGTTTAGGGTACGGGTTAGGATTAGTGTACGTGTTAGGGTTAGGGTAGAGGTTAGGGTTAGGGTACGCGTTAGGGTTAGGGTAGTTATTAAACCTATTCCACTCTCTAGATACCCCTTAGCACGTCAAGGAATATTATTTGGGGGTCCAGCCATGGAGAAGAGTTTAGACACTAGGAGAAGATAAGGAACACACCCATTATCAAGAAATCACATTAGGATTCTGTTTTTAACCTGTTCCTTAAAACACTAGTGCTTAGGAAATCTATTGGAGGCAGAAGCAGTCAAGGGTAGCTTAGGGTTAGGGTTAGGGTTAGGGTTAGGGTTAGGGTTAGGGTACGGCTTAGGGTACGGGTTCGGGTACGGGTTCGTGTACGGCGTAGGGTATGGGTTAGGGTTAGGGTTAGGGTTAGTTTGAAGGTTAGGACTCGGTTTAGGGTACGGGTTAGGATTAGGGTTCGTGTTAGGGTTAGGGTAGGGGTTAGGGTTAGGGTACGCGTTAGGGTTAGGGAAGTTATTAAACCTATCCCACTCTCTAGATACCCCTTAGCACGTCAAGGAATATTATTTGGGGGTCCAGCCATGGAGAAGAGTTTAGACAATAGGAGAAGATAAGGAACAAACCCATTATCCTGAAATCACATTAGGATTCTCTTTTTAACCTGTTCCTTAATACACTAATGCTTAGGAAATCTATTGTAGGCAGAAGCAGTCAAGGGTAGCTTAGGGTTAGGGTTAGGATTAGGGTTAGGGTTAGGGTACGGCTTAGGGTACGGGTTCGGGTACTGGTTCGGGTACGGCGTAGGGTATGGTTTAGGGTTAGGTTTAGGGTTAGTTTGAGGGTTAGGGCTCGGTTTAGGGTACGGGTTAGGGTTAGGGTACGCGTTAGGGTTAGGGTAGTTATTAAACCTATCCCACTCTCTAGATACCCCTTAGCACGTCAAGGAATATTATTTGGGGGTCCAGCCATGGAGAAGAGTTTAGACACTAGGAGAAGATAAGGAACACACCCATTATCAAGAAATCACATTAGGATTCTCTTTTTAACCTGTTCCTTAAAACACTAGTGCTTAGGAAATCTATTGGAGGCAGAAGCAGTCAAGGGCAGCTTAGGGTTAGGGTTAGGGTTAGGGTTAGGGTTAGGGTACGGCTTAGGGTACGGGTTCGGGTACGGGTTCATGTACGGCGTAGGGTATGGGTTAGGGTTAGGGTTAGGGTTAGTTTGAAGGTTAGGGCTCGGTTTAGGGTACGGGTTAGGATTAGGGTTCGTGTTAGGGTTAGGGTAGGGGTTAGAGTTAGGGTACGCGTTAGGTTTAGGGTAGTTATTAAACCTATCCCACTCTCTAGATACCCCTTAGCACGTCAAGGAATATTATTTGTGGGTCCAGCCATGGAGAAGAGTTTAGACACTAGGAGAAGATAAGGAACACACCCATTATCCTGAAATCACATTAGGATTCTCTTTTTAACCTGTTCCTTAATACACTAGTGCTTAGGAAATCTACTGGAGGCAGAAGCAGTCAAGGGTAGCTTAGGGTTAGGGTTAGGGTTAGGGTTAGGGTTAGGGTACGGCTTAGGGTACGGGTTCGGGTCCGGGTTCGGGTACGGCATAGGGTATGGGTTAGGGTTAGGGTTAGGGTTAGTTTGAGGGTTAGGGCTCGGTTTAGGGTACGGGTTAGGATTAGTGTACGTGTTAGGGTTAGGGTAGAGGTTAGGGTTAGGGTACGCGTTAGGGTTAGGGTAGTTATTAAACCTATCCCACTCTCTAGATTCCCCTTAGCACGTCAAGGAATATTATTTGGGGGTCCAGCCTTGGAGAAGAGTGTAGACACTAGGAGAAGATAAGGAACACACCCATTATCAAGAAATCACATTAGGATTCTCTTTTTAACCTGTTCCTTAATACACTAGTGCTTAGGAAATCTATTGGAGGCAGAAGCAGTCAAGGGTAGCTTAGGGTTAGGGTTAGGGTTAGGGTTAGGGTACGGCTTAGGGTACGGGTTCGGGTACGGGTTCGTGTACGGCGTAGGGTATGGGTTAGGGTTAGGGTTAGGGTTAGTTTGAAGGTTAGGGCTCGGTTTAGGGTACGGGTTAGGATTAGGGTTCGTGTTAGGGTTAGGGGTAGGGTACGCGTTAGGGTTAGGGTAGTTATTAAACCTATCCCACTCTCTAGATACCCTTTAGCACGTCAAGGAATATTATTTGGGGGTCCAGCCATGGAGAAGAGTTTAGACACTAGGAGAAGATAAGGAACACACCCATTATCCTGAAATCACATTAGGATTCTCTTTTTAACCTGTTCCTTAATACACTAGTGCTTAGGAAATCTATTGGAGGCAGAAGCAGTCAAGGGTAGCTTAGGGTTAGGGTTTGGGATAGGTTTAGGGTTAGGGTACGGCTTAGGGTATGGGTTCGGGTCCGGGTTTGGGTATGGTGTAGGGTATGGGTTAGGGTTAGGGTTAGGGTTAGTTTGAGGGTTAGGGCTCGGTTTAGGGTACGGGTTAGGATTAGTGTACGTGTTAGGGTTAGGGTAGAGGTTAGGGTTAGGGTACGCGTTAGGGTTAGGGTAGTTATTAAACCTATCCCACTCTCTAGATACCCCTTAGCACGTCAAGGAATATTATTTGGGGGTCCAGCCTTGGAGAAGAGTTTAGACACTAGGAGAAGATAAGGAACACACCCATTATCAAGAAATCACATTAGGATTCTCTTTTTAACCTGTTCCTTAAAACACTAGTGCTTAGGAAATCTATTGGAGGCAGAAGCAGTCAAGGGTAGCTTAGGGTTAGGGTTAGGGTTAGGGTACGGCTTAGGGTACGGGTTCGGGTACGGGTTCGTGTACGGCGTAGGGTATGGGTTAGGGTTAGGGTTAGGGTTAGTTTGAAGGTTAGGGCTCGGTTTAGGGTACGGGTTAGGATTAGGGTTCGTGTTAGGGTTAGGGTAGGGGTTAGGGTTAGGGTACGCGTTAGGGTTAGGGTAGTTATTAAACCTATCCCACTCTCTAGATACCCCATAGCACGTCAAGGAATATTATTTGGGGGTCCAGCCATGGAGAAGAGTTTAGACAATAGGAGAAGATAAGGAACACACCCATTATCCTGAAATCACATAAGGATTCTCTTTTTAACCTGTTCCTTAATACACTAATGCTTAGGAAATCTATTGTAGGCAGAAGCAGTCAAGGGTAGCTTAGGGTTAAGGTTAGGATTAGGGTTAGGCTTAGGGTACGGCTTAGGGTACGGGTTCGGGTACTGGTTCGGGTACGGCGTAGGGTATGGGTTAGGGTTAGGGTTAGGGTTAGTTTGAGGGTTAGGGCTCGGTTTAGGTTACGGGTTAGGATTAGGGTACGTGTTAGGGTTAGGGTAGGGGTTAGGGTTAGGGTACGCGTTAGGGTTAGTGTAGTTATTAAACCTATCCCACTCTCTAGATACCCCTTAGCACGTCAAAGAATATTATTTGGGGGTCCAGCCATGGAGAAGAGTTTAGACACTAGGAGAAGATAAGGAACACACCCATTATCAAGAAATCACATTAGGATTCTCTTTTTAACCTGTTCCTTAAAACACTAGTGCTTAGGAAATCTATTGGAGGCAGAAGCAGTCAAGGGTAGCTTAGGGTTAGGGTTAGGGTTAGGGTTAGGGTTAGCTTTAGGGTACGACTTAGGGTACGGGTTCGGGTACGGGTTCGGGTCCGGCGTAGGGTATGGGTTAGGCATAGGGTTAGGGTTAGTTTGAGGGTTAGGGCTCGGTTTAGGGTACGGGTTAGGATTAGGGTACGTGTTAGGGTTAGGGTACGCGTTAGGGTTAGGGTAGTTATTAAACCTATTCCACTCTCTAAATACCCTTTAGCACGTCAAGGAATATTATTTGGGGGTCCAGCCATGGAGAAGAGTTTAGACACTAGGAGAAGATAAGGAACACACCCATTATCCTGAAATCACATTAGGATTCTCTTTTTAACCTGTTCCTTAATACACTAGTGCTTAGGAAATCTACTTGAGGCAGAAGCAGTCAAGGGTAGCTTAGGGTTAGGGTTAGGGTTAGGGTTAGGGTTAGGGTACGGCTTAGGGTACGGGTTCGGGTCCGGGTTCGGGTACGGCATAGGGTATGGGTTAGGGTTAGGGTTAGGGTTAGTTTGAGGGTTAGGGCTCGGTTTAGGGTACGGGTTAGGATTAGTGTACGTGTTAGGGTTAGGGTAGAGGTTAGGGTTAGGGTACGCGTTAGGGTTAGGGTAGTTATTAAACCTATCCCACTCTCTAGATACCCCTTAGCACGTCAAGGAATATTATTTGGGGGTCCAGCCTTGGAGAAGTGTTTAGACACTAGGAGAAGATAAGGAACACACCCATTATCAAGAAATCACATTAGGATTCTCTTTTTAACCTGTTCCTTAAAACACTAGTGCTTAGGAAATCTATTGGAGGCAGAAGCAGTCAAGGGTAGCTTAGGGTGAGGGTTAGGGTACGGCTTAGGGTACGGTTTCGGGTACGGGTTCGTGTATGGCGTAGGGAATGGGTTAGGGTTAGGGTTCGGGTTAGTTTGAAGGTTAGGGCTCGGTTTAGGGTACGGGTTAGGATTAGGGTTCGTGTTAGGGTTAGGGTAGGGGTTAGGGTTAGGGTACGCGTTAGGGTTAGGGTAGTTATTAAACCTATCCCACTCTCTAGATACCCCTTAGCACGTCAAGGAATATTATTTGGGGGTCCAGCCATGGAGAAGAGTTTAGACACTAGGAGAAGATAAGGAACACACCCATTATCCTGAAATCACATTAGGATTCTCTTTTTAACCTGTTCCTTCATACACTAATGCTTAGGAAATCTATTGTAAGCAGAAGCAGTCAAGGGTAGCTTAGGCTTAGGGTTAGGATTAGGGTTAGGGTTAGGGTACGGCTTAGGGTACGGGTTCGGGTACTGGTTCGGGTACGGCGTAGGGTATGGGTTAGGGTTAGGGTTAGGGTTAGTTTGAGGGTTAGGGCTCGGTTTAGGTTACGGGTTAGGATTAGGGTACGTGTTAGGTTTAGGGTAGGGGTTAGGGTTAGGGTACGCATTAGGGTTAGTGTAGTTATTAAACCTATCCCACTCTCTAGATACCCCTTAGCACGTCAAAGAATATTATTTGGGGGTCCAGCCATGGAGAAGAGTTTAGACACTAGGAGAAGATAAGGAACACACCCATTATCAAGAAATCACATTAGGATTCTCTTTTTAACCTGTTCCTTAAAACACTAGTTCTTAGGAAATCTATTGGAGGCAGAAGCAGTCAAGGGTAGCTTAGGGTTAGGGTTAGGGTTAGTGTTAGGGTACGGCTTATGGTACGGGTTCGGGTATGGCGTAGGGTATGGGTTAGGGTTAGGTTTAGGGTTAGTTTGAGGGTTAGGGCTCGGTTTAGGGTACGGGTTAGGATTAGTGTACGTGTTAGGTTTGGGGTAGAGGTTAGGGATAGGGTACGCGTTAGGGTTAGGGTAGTTATTAAACCTATCCCACTCTCTAGATACCCCTTAGCACGTAAAGGAATATTATTTGGTGGTCCAGCCTTGGAGAAGAGTTTAGACACTAGGAGAAGATAAGGAACACACCCATTATCAAGAAATCACATTAGGATTCTCTTTTTAACCTGTTCCTTAAAACACTAGTCCTTAGGAAATCTATTGGAGGCAGAAGCAGTCAAGGGTAGCTTAGGGTTAGGGTTAGGGTTAGGGTACGGCTTAGGGTACGGGTTCGGGTACGGGTTCGTGTACGGCGTAGGGTATGGGTTAGGGTTAGGGTTAGGGTTAGTTTGAAGGTTAGGGCTCGGTTTAGGGTACGGGTTAGGATTAGGGTTCGTGTTAGGGTTAGGGTAGGGGTTAGGGTTAGGGTAGGGGTTAGGTTTAGGGTACGCGTTAGGGTCAGGGTAGTTATTAAACCTATCCCACTCTCTAGATACCCCTTAGCACGTCAAGGAATATTATTTGGGGGTCCAGCCATGGAGAAGAGTTTAGACAATAGGAGAAGATAAGGAACACACCCATTATCCTGAAATCACATAAGGATTCTCTTTTTAACCTGTTCCTTAATACACTAATGCTTAGGAAATCTATTGTAGGCAGAAGCAGTCAAGGGTAGCTTAGGGTTAGGGTTAGGATTAGGGTTAGGGTTAGGGTACGGCTTAGGGTACGGGTTCGGGTACTGGTTCGGGTACGGCGTAGGGTATGGGTTAGGGTTAGGGTTAGGGTTAGTTTGAGGGTTAGGGCTCGGTTTAGGATACGGGTTAGGATTAGGGTACGTGTTAGGGTTAGGGTAGGGGTTAGGGTTAGGGTACGCGTTAGGGTTAGTGTAGTTATTAAACCTATCCCACTCTCTAGATACCCCTTAGCACGTCAAAGAATATTATTTGGGGGTCCAGCCATGGAGAAGAGTTTAGACACTAGGAGAAGATAAGGAACACACCCATTATCAAGAAATCACATTAGGATTCTCTTTTTAACCTGTTCCTTAAAACACTAGTGCTTAGGAAATCTATTGGAGGCAGAAGCAGTCAAGGGTAGCTTAGGGTTAGGGTTAGGGTTAGGGTTAGGGTTAGCTTTAGGGTATGGCTTAGGGTACGGGTTCGGGTACGGGTTCGGGTACGGCGTAGGGTATGGGTTAGGGATAGGGTTAGGGTTAGTTTGAGGGTTAGGGCTCGGTTTAGGGTACGGGTTAGGATTAGGGTACGTGTTAGGGTTAGGGTACGCGTTAGGGTTAGGGTAGTTATTAAACCTATCCCACTCTCTAAATAACCTTTAGCACGTCAAGGAATATTATTTGGGGGTCCAGCCATGGAGAAGAGTTTAGACACTAGGAGAAGATAAGGAACACACCCATTATCCTGAAATCACATTAGGATTCTCTTTTTAACCTGTTCCTTAATACACTAGTGCTTAGGAAATCTACTTGAGGCAGAAGCAGTCAAGGGTAGCTTAGGGTTAGGGTTAGGGTTAGGGTTAGGGTTAGGGTACGGCTTAGGGTACGGGTTCGGGTACGGGTTCGTGTACGGCGTAGGGTATGGGTTAGGGTTAGGGTTCGGGTTAGTTTGAAGGTTAGGGCTCGGTTTAGGGTACGGGTTAGGATTAGGGTTCGTGTTAGCGTTAGGGTAGGGGTTAGGGTTAGGGTACGCGTTAGGGTTAGGGTAGTTATTAAACCTATCCCACTCTCTAGATACCCCTTAGCACGTCAAGGAATATTATTTGGGGGTCCAGCCATGGAGAAGAGTTTAGACAATAGGAGAAGATAAGGAACACACCCATTATCCTGAAATCACATTAGGATTCTCTTTTTAACCTGTTCCTTAATACACTAATGCTTAGGAAATCTATTGTAAGCAGAAGCAGTCAAGGGTAGCTTAGGCTTAGGGTTAGGATTAGGGTTAGGGTTAGGGTACGGCTTAGGGTACGGGTTCGGGTACTGGTTCGGGTACGGCGTAGGGTATGGGTTAGGGTTAGGGTTAGGGTTAGTTTGAGGGTTAGGGCTCGGTTTAGGTTACGGGTTAGGATTAGGGTACGTGTTAGGGTTAGGGTAGGGGTTAGGGTTAGGGTACGCATTAGGGTTAGTGTAGTTATTAAACCTATCCCACTCTCTAGATACCCCTTAGCACGTCAAAGAATATTATTTGGGGGTCCAGCCATGGAGAAGAGTTTAGACACTAGGAGAAGATAAGGAACACACCCATTATCAAGAAATCACATTAGGATTCTCTTTTTAACCTGTTCCTTAAAACACTAGTGCTTAGGAAATCTATTGGAGGCAGAAGCAGTCAAGGGTAGCTTAGGGTTAGGGTTAGGGTTAGTGTTAGGGTACGGCTTATGGTACGGGTTCGGGTACGGCGTAGGGTATGGGTTAGGGTTAGGTTTAGGGTTAGTTTGAGGGTTAGGGCTCGGTTTAGGGTACGGGTTAGGATTAGGGTACGTGTTAGGGTTAGGGTACGCATTAGGGTTAGGGTAGTTTTTAAACCTATCCCACTCTCTAGATACCCCTTAGCACGTCAAGGAATATTATTTGGTGGTCCAGCCATGGAGAAGAGTTTAGACACTAGGAGAAGATAAGGAACACACCCATTATCAAGAAATCACATTAGGATTCTCTTTTTAACCTGTTCCTTAAAACACTAGTGCTTAGGAAATCTATTGGAGGCAGAAGCAGTCAAGGGTAGCTTAGGGTTAGGGTTAGGGTTAGGGTACGGCGTAGGGTACGGGTTCGGGTACGGGTTTGGGTATGGCATAGGGTATGGGTTAGGGTTAGGGTTAGGGTTAGTTTGAGGGTTAGGGCTCGGTATAGGGTTCGCCTTAAGATTAGTGTACGTGTTAGGGTTAGGGTAGGGGTTAGGGTTAGGGTACGCGTTAGGTTTAGGGTAGTTATTAAACCTATCCCACTCTCTAGATACCCTTTAGCACTTCAAGGAATATTATTTGTGGGTCCAGCCATGGAGAAGAGTTTAGACACTAGGAGAAGATAAGGAACACACCCATTATTCTGAAATCACATTAGGATTCTCTTTTTAACCTGTTCCTTA
>NW_027175270.1:130000-175000 GCF_028021215.1 Eschrichtius robustus
GTACGGCTTAGGGTACGGTTTCGGGTCCGGGTTCGGGTACAGCGTAGGGTATGGGTTAGGGTTAGGGTTAGGGTTAGTTTGAGGGTTAGGGCTCGGTTTAGGGTACGGGTTAGGATTAGTGTACGTGTTAGGGTTAGGGTAGAGGTTAGGGTTAGGGTACGCGTTAGGGTTAGGGTAGTTATTAAACCTATTCCACTCTCTAGATACCACTTAGCACGTCAAGGAATATTATTTGGGGGTCCAGCCTTGGAGAAGAGTTTAGACACTAGGAGAAGATAAGGAACACACCCATTATCAAGAAATCACATTAGGATTCTCTTTTTAACCTGTTCCTTAAAACACTAGTGCTTAGGAAATCTATTGGAGGCAGAAGCAGTCAAGGGTAGCTTAGGGTTAGGGTTAGGGTTAGGGTTAGGGTTAGGGTTAGGGTACGGCTTAGGGTACGGGTTCGGGTACGGGTTCGTGTACGGCGTAGGGTATGGGTTAGGGTTAGGGTTAGGGTTAGTTTGAAGGTTAGGACTCGGTTTAGGGTACGGGTTAGGATTAGGGTTCGTGTTAGGGTTAGGGTAGGGGTTAGGGTTAGGGTACGCGTTAGGGTTAGGGAAGTTATTAAACCTATCCCACTCTCTAGATACCCCTTAGCACGTCAAGGAATATTATTTGGGGGTCCAGCCATGGAGAAGAGTTTAGACAATAGGAGAAGATAAGGAACACACCCATTATCCTGAAATCACATTAGGATTCTCTTTTTAACCTGTTCCTTAATACACTAATGCTTAGGAAATCTATTGTAGGCAGAAGCAGTCAAGGGTAGCTTAGGGTTAGGGTTAGGATTAGGGTTAGGGTTAGGGTACGGCTTAGGGTACGGGTTCGGGTACTGGTTCGGGTACGGCGTAGGGTATGGTTTAGGGTTAGGTTTAGGGTTAGTTTGAGGGTTAGGGCTCGGTTTAGGGTACGGGTTAGGGTTAGGGTACGCGTTAGGGTTAGGGTAGTTATTAAACCTATCTCACTCTCTAGATACCCCTTAGCACGTCAAGGAATATTATTTGGGGGTCCAGCCATGGAGAAGAGTTTAGACACTAGGAGAAGATAAGGAACACACCCATTATCAAGAAATCACATTAGGATTCTCTTTTTAACCTGTTCCTTAAAACACTAGTGCTTAGGAAATCTATTGGAGGCAGAAGCAGTCAAGGGTAGCTTAGGGTTAGGGTTAGGGTTAGGGTTAGGGTTAGTGTTAGGGTACGGGTTCGGGTACGGGTTCGGGTACGGCGTAGGGTATGGGTTAAGGTTAGGGTTAGGGTTAGTTTGAGGGTTAGGGCTCGGTTTAGGGTACGGGTTAGGATTAGGGTACGTGTTTTTGTTAGGGTAGGGGTTAGGGTTAGGGTACGCGTTAGGGTTACGGTAGTTATTAAACCTATCCCACACTCTAGATACCCCTTAGCACGTCAAGGAATATTATTTGGGGGTCCAGCCATGGAGAAGAGTTTAGACACTAGGAGAAGATAAGGAACACACCCATTATCAAGAAATCACATTAGGATTCTCTTTTTAACCTGTTCCTTAAAACACTAGTGCTTAGGAAATCTATTGGAGGCAGAAGCAGTCAAGGGTAGCTTAGGGTTAGGGTTAGGGTTAGGGTACGGCTTAGGGTACGGGTTCGGGTACGGGTTTGGGTATGGCATAGGGTATGGGTTAGGGTTAGGGTTAGGGTTAGTTTGAGGGTTAGGGCTCGGTTTAGGGTTCGGGTTAAGATTAGTGTACGTGTTAGGGTTAGGGTAGGGGTTAGGGTTAGGGTACGCGTTAGGGTTAGGGTAGTTATTAAACCTATCCCACTCTCTAGATACCCTTTAGCACGTCAAGGAATATTATTTGGGGGTCCAGCCATGGAGAAGAGTTTAGACACTAGGAGAAGATAAGGAACACACCCATTATCCTGAAATCACATTAGGATTCTCTTTTTAACCTGTTCCTTAATACACTAGTGCTTAGGAAATCTACTGGAGGCAGAAGCAGTCAAGGGTAGCTTAGGGTTAGGGTTAGGGTTAGGGTACGGCTTAGGGTACGGGTTCGGGTCCGGGTTCGGGTACGGCATAGGGTATGGGTTAGGGTTAGGTTTAGGGTTAGTTTGAGGGTTAGGGCTCGGTTTAGGGTACGGGTTAGGATTAGTGTACGTGTTAGGGTTAGGGTAGAGGTTAGGGTTAGGGTACGCGTTAGGGTTAGGGTAGTTATTAAACCTATCCCACTCTCTAGATACCCCTTAGCACGTCAAGGAATATTATTTGGGGGTCCAGCCTTGGAGAAGAGTTTAGACACTAGGAGAAGATAAGGAACACACCCATTATCAAGAAATCACATTAGGATTCTCTTTTTAACCTGTTCCTTAAAACACTAGTGCTTAGGAAATCTATTGGAGGCAGAAGCAGTCAAGGGTAGCTTAGGGTTAGGGTTAGGGTTAGGGTTAGGGTACGGCTTAGGGTACGGGTTCGGGTACGGGTTCGTGTACGGCGTAGGGTATGGGTTAGGGTTAGGGTTAGGGTTAGTTTGAAGGTTAGGGCTCGGTTTAGGGTACGGGTTAGGATTAGGGTTCGTGTTAGGGCTAGGGTAGGGGTTAGGGTTAGGGTACGCGTTAGGGTTAGGGTAGTTATTACACCTATCCCACTCTCTAGATACCCCTTAGCACGTCAAGGAATATTATTTGGGGGTCCAGCCATGGAGAAGAGTTTAGACAATAGGAGAAGATAAGGAACACACCCATTATCCTGAAATCACATTAGGATTCTCTTTTTAACCTGTTCCTTAATACACTAATGCTTAGGAAATCTATTGTAGGCAGAAGCAGTCAAGGGTAGCTTAGGGTTAGGGTTAGGATTAGGGTTAGGGTTAGGGTACGGCTTAGGGTACGGGTTCGGGTACTGGTTCGGGTATGGCGTAGGGTATGGGTTAGGGTTAGGGTTAGGGTTAGTTTGAGGGTTAGGGCGCGGTTTAGGGTACGGGTTAGGATTAGGGTACGTGTTAGGGTTAGGGTAGAGGTTAGGGTTAGGGTACGCGTTAGGGTTAGGGTAGTTATTAAACCTATCCCACTCTCTAGATACCCCTTAGCACGTCAAGGAATATTATTTGGGGGTCCAGCCATGGAGGAGAGTTTAGACACTAAGAGAAGATAAGGAACACACCCATTATCAAGAAATCACATTACGATTCTCTTTTTAACCTCTTCCTTAAAACACTAGTGCTTAGGAAATCTATTGGAGGCAGAAGCAGTCAAGGGTAGCTTAGGGTTAGGGTTAGGGTTAGGGTTAGGGTTATTGTTAGGGTAAGGCTTAGAGTACGGGTTCGGGTACGGGTTCGGGTACGGCGTAGGGTATGGGTTAGGGTTAGGGTTAGGGTTAGTTTGAGGGTTAGGGCTCGGTTTAGGGTACGGGTTAGGATTAGGGTACGTGTTAGGGTTAGGGTAGGGGTTAGGGTTAGGGTACGCGTTAGGGTTAGGGTAGTTATTAAACCTATCCCACTCTCTAGATACCCCTTAGCACGTCAAGGAATATTATTTGGGGGTCCAGCCATGGAGAAGAGTTTAGACACTAGGAGAAGATAAGGAACACACCCATTATCAAGAAATCACATTAGGATTCTCTTTTTAACCTGTTCCTTAAAACACTAGTGCTTAGGAAATCTATTGGAGGCAGAAGCAGTCAAGGGTAGCTTAGGGTTAGGGTTAGGGTTAGTGATAGGGTACGGCTTAGGGTACGGTTTCGGGTACGGGTTCGGGTACGGCGTAGTGTATGGGTTAGGGTTAGGTTTAGGGTTAGTTTGAGGGTTAGGGCTCGGTTTAGGGTTCGGGTTAGGATTAGGGTACGTGTTAGTGTTAGGGTACGCGTTAGGGTTAGGGTAGTTATTAAACCTATCCCACTCTCTAGATACCCCTTAGCACGTCAAGGAATATTATTTGGGGTTCCATCCATGGAGAAGAGTTCAGACACTAGGAGAAGATAAGGAACACACCCATTATCAAGAAATCACATTAGGATTCTCTTTTTAACCTGTTCCTTAAAACACTAGTGCTTAGGAAATCTATTGGAGGCAGAAGCAGTCAAGGGTAGCTTAGGGTTAGGGTTAGGGTTAGGGTACGGCTTAGTGTACGGGTTCGGGTACGGGTTTGGGTATGGCGTAGGGTATGGGATAGTGTTAGGGTTAGTTTGAGGGTTAGGGCTCGGTTTAGGGTACGGGTTAGGATTAGGGTACGTGTTAGGGTTAGGGTAGGGGTTAGGGTTAGGGTACGCGTTAGGGTTAGGGTAGTTATTTAACCTATCCCACTCTCTAGATACCCTTTAGCACGTCAAGGAATATTATTTGGGGGTCCAGCCATGGAGAAGAGTTTAGACACTAGGAGAAGATAAGGAACACACCCATTATCCTGAAATCACATTAGGATTCTCTTTTTAACCTCTTCCTTAATACACTAGTGCTTAGGAAATCTATTGGAGGCAGAAGCAGTCAAGGGTAGCTTAGGGTTAGGGTTAGGGTTAGGGTACGGCTTAGGGTACGGGTTCGGGTCCGGGTTCGGGTACAGCGTAGGGTATGGGTTAGGGTTAGGGTTAGGGTTAGTTTGAGTGTTCGGGCTCGGTTTAGGGTACGGGTTAGGATTAGTGTACGTGTTAGGGTTAGGGTAGAGGTTAGGGTTAGGGTACGCGTTAGGTTTAGGGTAGTTATTAAACCTATTCCACTCTCTAGATACCCCTTAGCACGTCAAGGAATATTATTTGGGGGTCCAGCCTTGGAGAAGAGTTTAGACACTAGGAGAAGATAAGGAACACACCCATTATCAAGAAATCACATTAGGATTCTCTTTTTAACCTGTTCCTTAAAACACTAGTGCTTAGGAAATCTATTGGAGGCAGAAGCAGTCAAGGGTAGCTTAGGGTTAGGGTTAGGGTTAGGGTTAGGTTTAGGGTTAGGGTACGGCTTAGGGTACGGGTTCGGGTACGGGTTCGTGTACGGCGTAGGGTATGGGTTAGGGTTAGGGTTAGGGTTAGTTTGAAGGTTAGGACTCGGTTTAGGGTACGGGTTAGGATTAGGGTTCGTGTTAGGGTTAGGGTAGGGGTTAGGGTTAGGGTACGCGTTAGGGTTAGGGAAGTTATTAAACCTATCCCACTCTCTAGATACCCCTTAGCACGTCAAGGAATATTATTTGGGGGTCCAGCCATGGAGAAGAGTTTAGACAATAGGAGAAGATAAGGAACACACCCATTATCCTGAAATCACATTAGGATTCTCTTTTTAACCTGTTCCTTAATACACTAATGCTTAGGAAATCTATTGTAGGCAGAAGCAGTCAAGGGTAGCTTAGGGTTAGGGTTAGGATTAGGGTTAGGGTTAGGGTACGGCTTAGGGTACGGGTTCGGGTACTGGTTCGGGTACGGCGTAGGGTATGGGTTAGGGTTAGGTTTAGGGTTAGTTTGAGGGTTAGGGCTCGGTTTAGGGTACGGGTTAGGGTTAGGGTACGCGTTAGGGTTAGGGTAGTTATTAAACCTATCCCACTCTCTAGATACCCCTTAGCACGTCAAGGAATATTATTTGGGGGTCCAGCCATGGAGAAGAGTTTAGACACTAGGAGAAGATAAGGAACACACCCATTATCAAGAAATCACATTAGGATTCTCTTTTTAACCTGTTCCTTAAAACACTAGTGCTTAGGAAATCTATTGGAGGCAGAAGCAGTCAAGGGTAGCTTAGGGTTAGGGTTAGGGTTAGTGATAGGGTACGGCTTAGGGTACGGGTTCGGGTACGGGTTCGGGTACGGCGTAGGGTATGGGTTAGGGTTAGGGTTAGGGTTAGTTTGAGGGTTAGGGCTCGGTTTAGGGTACGGGTTAGGATTAGGGTACGTGTTAGTGTTAGGGTACGCGTTAGGGTTAGGGTAGTTATTAAACCTATCCCACTCTCTAGATACCCCTTAGCACGTCAAGGAATATTATTTGGGGTTCCATCCATGGAGAAGAGTTCAGACACTAGGAGAAGATAAGGAACACACCCATTATCAAGAAATCACATTAGGATTCTCTTTTTAACCTGTTCCTTAAAACACTAGTGCTTAGGAAATCTATTGGAGGCAGAAGCAGTCAAGGGTAGCTTAGGGTTAGGGTTAGGGTTAGGGTACGGCTTAGGGTACGGGTTCGGGTACGGGTTCGGGTACGGGTTTCGGTATGGCGTAGGGTATGGGTTAGTGTTAGGGTTAGTTTGAGGGTTAGGGCTCGGTTTAGGGTACGGGTTAGGATTAGGGTACGTGTTAGGGTTAGGGTAGGGGTTAGGGTTAGGGTACGCGTTAGGGTTAGGGTAGTTATTAAACCTATCCCACTCTCTAGATACCCTTTAGCACGTCAAGGAATATTATTTGGGGGTCCAGCCATGGAGAAGAGTTTAGACACTAGGAGAAGATAAGGAACACACACATTATCCTGAAATCACATTAGGATTCTCTTTTTAACCTCTTCCTTAATACACTAGTGCTTAGGAAATCTATTGGAGGCAGAAGCAGTCAAGGGTAGCTTAGGGTTAGTGTTAGGGTTAGGGTACGGCTTAGGGTACGGTTTCGGTCGGGTTCGGGTACAGCGTAGGGTATGGGTTAGGGTTAGGGTTAGGGTTAGTTTGAGGGTTAGGGCTCGGTTTAGGGTACGGGTTAGGATTAGTGTACGTGTTAGGGTTAGGGTAGAGGTTAGGGTTAGGGTACGCGTTAGGGTTAGGGTAGTTATTAAACCTATTCCACTCTCTAGATACCACTTAGCACGTCAAGGAATATTACTTGGGGGTCCAGCCTTGGAGAAGAGTTTAGACACTAGGAGAAGATAAGGAACACACCCATTATCAAGAAATCACATTAGGATTCTCTTTTTAACCTGTTCCTTAAAACACTAGTGCTTAGGAAATCTATTGGAGGCAGAAGCAGTCAAGGGTAGCTTAGGGTTAGGGTTAGGGTTAGGGTTAGGGTTAGGGTTAGGGTACGGCTTAGGGTACGGGTTCGGGTACGGGTTCGTGTACGGCGTAGGGTATGGGTTAGGGTTAGGGTTAGGGTTAGTTTGAAGGTTAGGACTCGGTTTAGGGTACGGGTTAGGATTAGGGTTCGTGTTAGGGTTAGGGTAGGGGTTAGGGTTAGGGTACGCGTTAGGGTTAGGGAAGTTATTAAACCTATCCCACTCTCTAGATACCCCTTAGCACGTCAAGGAATATTATTTGGGGGTCCAGCCATGGAGAAGAGTTTAGACAATAGGAGAAGATAAGGAACACACCCATTATCCTGAATCACATTAGGATTCTCTTTTTAACTACTGTTCCTTAATACACTAATGCTTAGGAAATCTATTGTAGGCAGAAGCAGTCAAGGGTAGCTTAGGGTTAGGGTTAGGATTAGGTTAGGGTTAGGGTACGGCTTAGGGTACGGGTTCGGGTACTGGTTCGGGTACGGCGTAGGGTATGGTTTAGGGTTAGGTTTAGGGTTAGTTTGAGGGTTAGGGCTCGTTTAGGGTACGGGTTAGGGTTAGGGTACGCGTTAGGGTTAGGGTAGTTATTAAACCTATCTCACTCTCTAGATACCCCTTAGCACGTCAAGGAATATTATTTGGGGGTCCAGCCATGGAGAAGAGTTTAGACACTAGGAGAAGATAAGGAACACACCCATTATCAAGAAATCACATTAGGATTCTCTTTTTAACCTGTTCCTTAAAACACTAGTGCTTAGGAAATCTATTGGAGGCAGAAGCAGTCAAGGGTAGCTTAGGGTTAGGGTTAGGGTTAGGGTTAGGGTTAGTGTTAGGGTACGGGTTCGGGTACGGGTTCGGGTACGGCGTAGGGTATGGGTTAGGGTTAGGGTTAGGGTTAGTTTGAGGGTTAGGGCTCGGTTTAGGGTACGGGTTAGGATTAGGGTACGTGTTTTTGTTAGGGTAGGTGTTAGGGTTAGGGTACGCGTTAGGGTTACGGTAGTTATTAAACCTATCCCACACTCTAGATACCCCTTAGCACGTCAAGGAATATTATTTGGGGGTCCAGCCATGGAGAAGAGTTTAGACACTAGGAGAAGATAAGGAACACACCCATTATCAAGAAATCACATTAGGATTCTCTTTTTAACCTGTTCCTTAAAACACTAGTGCTTAGGAAATCTATTGGAGGCAGAAGCAGTCAAGGGTAGCTTAGGGTTAGGGTTAGGGTTAGGGTACGGCTTAGGGTACGGGTTCGGGTACGGGTTTGGGTATGGCATAGGGTATGGGTTAGGGTTAGGGTTAGGGTTAGTTTGAGGGTTAGGGCTCGGTTTAGGGTTCGGGTTAAGATTAGTGTACGTGTTAGGGTTAGGGTAGGGGTTAGGGTTAGGGTACGCGTTATGGTTAGGGTAGTTATTAAACCTATCCCACTCTCTAGATACCCTTTAGCACGTCAAGGAATATTATTTGGGGGTCCAGCCATGGAGAAGAGTTTAGACACTAGGAGAAGATAAGGAACACACCCATTATCCTGAAATCACATTAGGATTCTCTTTTTAACCTGTTCCTTAATACACTAGTGCTTAGGAAATCTACTGGAGGCAGAAGCAGTCAAGGGTAGCTTAGGGTTAGGGTTAGGGTTAGGGTACGGCTTAGGGTACGGGTTCGGGTCCGGGTTCGGGTACGGCATAGGGTATGGGTTAGGGTTAGGTTTAGGGTTAGTTTGAGGGTTAGGGCTCGGTTTAGGGTACGGGTTAGGATTAGTGTACGTGTTAGGGTTAGGGTAGAGGTTAGGGTTAGGGTACGCGTTAGGGTTAGGGTAGTTATTAAACCTATCCCACTCTCTAGATACCCCTTAGCACGTCAAGGAATATTATTTGGGGGTCCAGCCTTGGAGAAGAGTTTAGACACTAGGAGAAGATAAGGAACACACCCATTATCAAGAAATCACATTAGGATTCTCTTTTTAACCTGTTCCTTAAAACACTAGTGCTTAGGAAATCTATTGGAGGCAGAAGCAGTCAAGGGTAGCTTAGGGTTAGGGTTAGGGTTAGGGTTAGGGTTATTGTTAGGGTAAGGCTTAGAGTACGGGTTCGGGTACGGGTTCGGGTACGGCGTAGGGTATGGGTTAGGGTTAGGGTTAGGGTTAGTTTGAGGGTTAGGGCTCGGTTTAGGGTACGGGTTAGGATTAGGGTACGTGTTAGGGTTAGGGTAGGGGTTAGGGTTAGGGTACGCGTTAGGGTTAGGGTAGTTATTAAACCTATCCCACTCTCTAGATACCCCTTAGCACGTCAAGGAATATTATTTGGGGGTCCAGCCATGGAGAAGAGTTTAGACACTAGGAGAAGATAAGGAACACACCCATTATCAAGAAATCACATTAGGATTCTCTTTTTAACCTGTTCCTTAAAACACTAGTGCTTAGGAAATCTATTGGAGGCAGAAGCAGTCAAGGGTAGCTTAGGGTTAGGGTTAGGGTTAGTGATAGGGTACGGCTTAGGGTACGGGTTCGGGTACGGGTTCGGGTACGGCGTAGTGTATGGGTTAGGGTTAGGTTTAGGGTTAGTTTGAGGGTTAGGGCTCGGTTTAGGGTTCGGGTTAGGATTAGGGTACGTGTTAGTGTTAGGGTACGCGTTAGGGTTAGGGTAGTTATTAAACCTATCCCACTCTCTAGATACCCCTTAGCACGTCAAGGAATATTATTTGGGGTTCCATCCATGGAGAAGAGTTCAGACACTAGGAGAAGATAAGGAACACACCCATTATCAAGAAATCACATTAGGATTCTCTTTTTAACCTGTTCCTTAAAACACTAGTGCTTAGGAAATCTATTGGAGGCAGAAGCAGTCAAGGGTAGCTTAGGGTTAGGGTTAGGGTTAGGGTACGGCTTAGGGTACGGGTTCGGGTACGGGTTTGGGTATGGCGTAGGGTATGGGTTAGTGTTAGGGTTAGTTTGAGGGTTAGGGCTCGGTTTAGGGTACGGGTTAGGATTAGGGTACGTGTTAGGGTTAGGGTAGGGGTTAGGGTTAGGGTACGCGTTAGGGTTAGGGTAGTTATTAAACCTATCCCACTCTCTAGATACCCTTTAGCACGTCAAGGAATATTATTTGGGGGTCCAGCCATGGAGAAGAGTTTAGACACTAGGAGAAGATAAGGAACACACCCATTATCCTGAAATCACATTAGGATTCTCTTTTTAACCTCTTCCTTAATACACTAGTGCTTAGGAAATCTATTGGAGGCAGAAGCAGTCAAGGGTAGCTTAGGGTTAGGGTTAGGGTTAGGGTACGGCTTAGGGTACGGGTTCGGGTCCGGGTTCGGGTACAGCGTAGGGTATGGGTTAGGGTTAGGGTTAGGGTTAGTTTGAGTGTTCGGGCTCGGTTTAGGGTACGGGTTAGGATTAGTGTACGTGTTAGGGTTAGGGTAGAGGTTAGGGTTAGGGTACGCGTTAGGTTTAGGGTAGTTATTAAACCTATTCCACTCTCTAGATACCCCTTAGCACGTCAAGGAATATTATTTGGGGGTCCAGCCTTGGAGAAGAGTTTAGACACTAGGAGAAGATAAGGAACACACCCATTATCAAGAAATCACATTAGGATTCTCTTTTTAACCTGTTCCTTAAAACACTAGTGCTTAGGAAATCTATTGGAGGCAGAAGCAGTCAAGGGTAGCTTAGGGTTAGGGTTAGGGTTAGGGTTAGGTTTAGGGTTAGGGTACGGCTTAGGGTACGGGTTCGGGTACGGGTTCGTGTACGGCGTAGGGTATGGGTTAGGGTTAGGGTTAGGGTTAGTTTGAAGGTTAGGACTCGGTTTAGGGTACGGGTTAGGATTAGGGTTCGTGTTAGGGTTAGGGTAGGGGTTAGGGTTAGGGTACGCGTTAGGGTTAGGGAAGTTATTAAACCTATCCCACTCTCTAGATACCCCTTAGCACGTCAAGGAATATTATTTGGGGGTCCAGCCATGGAGAAGAGTTTAGACAATAGGAGAAGATAAGGAACACACCCATTATCCTGAAATCACATTAGGATTCTCTTTTTAACCTGTTCCTTAATACACTAATGCTTAGGAAATCTATTGTAGGCAGAAGCAGTCAAGGGTAGCTTAGGGTTACGGTTAGGATTAGGGTTAGGGTTAGGGTACGGTTTAGGGTACGGGTTCGGGTACTGGTTCGGGTACGGCGTAGGGTATGGGTTAGGGTTAGGTTTAGGGTTAGTTTGAGGGTTAGGGCTCGGTTTAGGGTACGGGTTAGGGTTAGGGTACGCGTTAGGGTTAGGGTAGTTATTAAACCTATCCCACTCTCTAGATACCCCTTAGCACGTCAAGGAATATTATTTGGGGGTCCAGCCATGGAGAAGAGTTTAGACACTAGGAGAAGATAAGGAAAACACCCATTATCAAGAAATCACATTAGGATTCTCTTTTTAACCTGTTCCTTAAAACACTAGTGCTTAGGAAATCTATTGGAGGCAGAAGCAGTCAAGGGTAGCTTAGGGTTAGGGTTAGGGTTAGGGTTAGGGTTAGGGTACGGCTTAGGGTACGGGTTCGGGTACGGGTTCGTGTACGGCGTAGGGTATGGGTTAGGGTTAGGGTTAGGGTTAGTTTGAAGTTTAGGGCTCGGTTTAGGGTACGGGTTAGGATTAGGGTTCGTGTTAGGGTTAGGGTAGGGGTTAGGGTTAGGGTACGCGTTAGGTTTAGGGTAGTTATTAAACCTATCCCACTCTCTAGATACCCCTTAGCACGTCAAGGAATATTATTTGGGGGTCCAGCCATGGAGAAGAGTTTAGACACTAGGAGAAGATAAGGAACACACCCATTATCCTGAAATCACATTAGGATTCTCTTTTTAACCTGTTCCTTAATACACTAGTGCTTAGGAAATCTATTAGAGGCAGAAGCAGTGAAGGGTAGCTTAGGGTTAGGGTTAGGGTTAGGTTTAGGGTTAGGGTTAGGGTACGGCTTAGGGAACGGGTTCGGGTTCGGGTTCGGGTATGGCGTAGGGTATGGGTTAGGGTTAGGGTTAGGGTTAGTTTGAGGGTTAGGGCTCGGTTTAGGGTACGGGTTAGGATTAGTGTACGTGTTAGGGTTAGGGTAGAGGTTAGGGTTAGGGTACGCGTTAGGGTTAGGGTAGTTATTAAACCTATCCCACTCTCTAGATACCCCTTAGCACGTCAAGGAATATTATTTGGGGGTCCAGCCATGGAGAAGAGTTTAGACACTAAGAGAAGATAAGGAACACACCCATTATCAAGAAATCACATTACGATTCTCTTTTTAACCTCTTCCTTAAAACACTAGTGCTTAGGAAATCTATTGGAGGCAGAAGCAGTCAAGGGTAGCTTAGGGTTAGGGTTAGGGTTAGGGTTAGGGTTATTGTTAGGGTAAGGCTTAGAGTACGGGTTCGGGTACGGGTTCGGGTACGGCGTAGGGTATGGGTTAGGGTTAGGGTTAGGGTTAGTTTGAGGGTTAGGGCTCGGTTTAGGGTACGGGTTAGGATTAGGGTACGTGTTAGGGTTAGGGTAGGGGTTAGGGTTAGGGTACGCGTTAGGGTTAGGGTAGTTATTAAACCTATCCCACTCTCTAGATACCCCTTAGCACGTCAAGGAATATTATTTGGGGGTCCAGCCATGGAGAAGAGTTTAGACACTAGGAGAAGATAAGGAACACACCCATTATCAAGAAATCACATTAGGATTCTCTTTTTAACCTGTTCCTTAAAACACTAGTGCTTAGGAAATCTATTGGAGGCAGAAGCAGTCAAGGGTAGCTTAGGGTTAGGGTTAGGGTTAGTGATAGGGTACGGCTTAGGGTACGGGTTCGGGTACGGGTTCGGGTACGGCGTAGGGTATGGGTTAGGGTTAGGGTTAGGGTTAGTTTGAGGGTTAGGGCTCGGTTTAGGGTACGGGTTAGGATTAGGGTACGTGTTAGTGTTAGGGTACGCGTTAGGGTTAGGGTAGTTATTAAACCTATCCCACTCTCTAGATACCCCTTAGCACGTCAAGGAATATTATTTGGGGTTCCATCCATGGAGAAGAGTTCAGACACTAGGAGAAGATAAGGAACACACCCATTATCAAGAAATCACATTAGGATTCTCTTTTTAACCTGTTCCTTAAAACACTAGTGCTTAGGAAATCTATTGGAGGCAGAAGCAGTCAAGGGTAGCTTAGGGTTAGGGTTAGGGTTAGGGTACGGCTTAGGGTACGGGTTCGGGTACGGGTTCGGGTACGGGTTTGGGTATGGCGTAGGGTATGGGTTAGTGTTAGGGTTAGTTTGAGGGTTAGGGCTCGGTTTAGGGTACGGGTTAGGATTAGGGTACGTGTTAGGGTTAGGGTAGGGGTTAGGGTTAGGGTACGCGTTAGGGTTAGGGTAGTTATTAAACCTATCCCACTCTCTAGATACCCTTTAGCACGTCAAGGAATATTATTTGGGGGTCCAGCCATGGAGAAGAGTTTAGACACTAGGAGAAGATAAGGAACACACCCATTATCCTGAAATCACATTAGGATTCTCTTTTTAACCTCTTCCTTAATACACTAGTGCTTATGAAATCTATTGGAGGCAGAAGCAGTCAAGGGTAGCTTAGGGTTAGGGTTAGGGTTAGGGTACGGCTTAGGGTACGGGTTCGGGTCCGGGTTCGGGTACAGCGTAGGGTATGGGTTAGGGTTAGGGTTAAGGTTAGTTTGAGGGTTAGGGCTCGGTTTAGGGTACGGGTTAGGATTAGTGTACGTGTTAGGGTTAGGGTAGAGGTTAGGGTTAGGGTACGCGTTAGGGTTAGGGTAGTTATTAAACCTATTCCACTCTCTAGATACCCCTTAGCACGTCAAGGAATATTATTTGGGGGTCCAGCCATGGAGAAGAGTTTAGACACTAGGAGAAGATAAGGAACACACCCATTATCAAGAAATCACATTAGGATTCTCTTTTTAACCTGTTCCTTAAAACACTAGTGCTTAGGAAATCTATTGGAGGCAGAAGCAGTCAAGGGTAGCTTAGGGTTAGGGTTAGGGTTAGGGTTAGGGTTAGGGTTAGGGTACGGCTTAGGGTACGGGTTCGGGTACGGGTTCGTGTACGGCGTAGGGTATGGGTTAGGGTTAGGGTTAGGGTTAGTTTGAAGGTTAGGACTCGGTTTAGGGTACGGGTTAGGATTAGGGTTCGTGTTAGGGTTAGGGTAGGGGTTAGGGTTAGGGTACGCGTTAGGGTTAGTGAAGTTATTAAACCTATCCCACTCTCTAGATACCCCTTAGCACGTCAAGGAATATTATTTGGGGGTCCAGCCATGGAGAAGAGTTTAGACAATAGGAGAAGATAAGGAACAAACCCATTATCCTGAAATCACATTAGGATTCTCTTTTTAACCTGTTCCTTAATACACTAATGCTTAGGAAATCTATTGTAGGCAGAAGCAGTCAAGGGTAGCTTAGGGTTAGGGTTAGGATTAGGGTTAGGGTTAGGGTACGGCTTAGGGTACGGGTTCGGGTACTGGTTCGGGTACGGCGTAGGGTATGGGTTAGGGTTAGGTTTAGAGTTAGTTTGAGGGTTAGGGCTCGGTTTAGGGTACGGGTTAGGGTTAGGGTACGCGTTAGGGTTAGGGTAGTTATTAAACCTATCCCACTCTCTAGATACCCCTTAGCACGTCAAGGAATATTATTTGGGGGTCCAGCCATGGAGAAGAGTTTAGACACTAGGAGAAGATAAGGAACACACCCATTATCAAGAAATCACATTAGGATTCTCTTTTTAACCTGTTCCTTAAAACACTAGTGCTTAGGAAATCTATTGGAGGCAGAAGCAGTCAAGGGCAGCTTAGGGTTAGGGTTAGGGTTAGGGTTAGGGTTAGGGTACGGCTTAGGGTACGGGTTCGGGTACGGGTTCGTGTACGGCGTAGGGTATGGGTTAGGGTTAGGGTTAGGGTTAGTTTGAAGGTTAGGGCTCGGTTTAGGGTACGGGTTAGGATTAGGGTTCGTGTTAGGGTTAGGGTAGGGGTTAGAGTTAGGGTACGCGTTAGGTTTAGGGTAGTTATTAAACCTATCCCACTCTCTAGATACCCCTTAGCACGTCAAGGAATATTATTTGTGGGTCCAGCCATGGAGAAGAGTTTAGACACTAGGAGAAGATAAGGAACACACCCATTATCCTGAAATCACATTAGGATTCTCTTTTTAACCTGTTCCTTAATACACTAGTGCTTAGGAAATCTACTGGAGGCAGAAGCAGTCAAGGGTAGCTTAGGGTTAGGGTTAGGGTTAGGGTTAGGGTTAGGGTACGGCTTAGGGTACGGGTTCGGGTCCGGGTTCGGGTACGGCATAGGGTATGGGTTAGGGTTAGGGTTAGGGTTAGTTTGAAGGTTAGGGCTCGGTTTAGGGTACGGGTTAGGATTAGGGTTCGTGTTAGGGTTAGGGTAGGGGTTAGGGTTAGGGTACGCGTTAGGGTTAGGGTAGTTATTAAACCTATCCCACTCTCTAGATACCCCTTAGCACGTCAAGGAATATTATTTGGGTGTCCAGCCATGGAGAAGAGTTTAGACACTAGGAGAAGATAAGGAACACACCCATTATCAAGAAATCACATTAGGATTCTCTTTTTAACCTGTTCCTTAAAACACTAGTGCTTAGGAAATCTATTGGAGGCAGAAGCAGTCAAGGGTAGCTTAGGGTTAGGGTTAGGGTTTGGGTTAGGGTACGGCTTAGGGTACGGGTTCGGGTACGGGTTCGGGTACGGGTTTGGGTATGGCGTAGGATATGGGTTAGGGTTAGGGTTAGGGTTAGTTTGAGGGTTAGGGCTCGGTTTAGGGTACGGGTTAGGATTAGGGTACGTGTTAGGGTTAGGGTAGGGGTTAGGGTTAGGGTACGCGTTAGGGTTAGGGTAGTTATTAAACCTATCCCACTCTCTAGATACCCCTTAGCACGTCAAGGAATATTATTTGGGTGTCCAGCCATGGAGAAGAGTTTAGACACTAGGAGAAGATAAGGAACACACCCATTATCAAGAAATCACATTAGGATTCTCTTTTTAACCTGTTCCTTAAAACACTAGTGCTTAGGAAATCTATTGGAGGCAGAAGCAGTCAAGGGTAGCTTAGGGTTAGGGTTAGGGTTAGGGTTAGGGTACGGCTTAGGGTACGGGTTCGGGTACGGGTTCGTGTACGGCGTAGGGTATGGGTTAGGGTTAGGGTTAGGGTTAGTTTGAAGGTTAGGGCTCGGTTTAGGGTACGGGTTAGGATTAGGGTTCGTGTTAGGGTTAGGGTAGGGGTTAGGGGTAGGGTACGCGTTAGGTTTAGGGTAGTTATTAAACCTATCCCACTCTCTAGATACCCCTTAGCACGTCAAGGAATATTATTTGGGGGTCCAGCCATGGAGAAGAGTTTAGACAATAGGAGAAGATAAGGAACACACCCATTATCCTGAAATCACATTAGGATTCTCTTTTTAACCTGTTCCTTAATACACTAATGCTTAGGAAATCTATTGTAGGCAGAAGCAGTCAAGGGTAGCTTAGGGTTAGGGTTAGGATTAGGGTTAGGGTTAGGGTACGGCATAGGGTACGGGTTCGGGTACGGGTTCGGGTATGGCGTAGGGTATGGGTTAGGGTTAGGGTTAGGGTTAGTTTGAGGGTTAGGGCTCGGTTTAGGGTACGGGTTAGGATTAGGGTACGTGTTAGGGTTAGGGTAGAGGTTAGGGTTAGGGTACGCGTTAGGGTTAGGGTAGTTATTAAACCTATCCCACTTTCTAGATACCCCTTAGCACGTCAAGGAATATTATTTGGGGGTCCAGCCATGGAGGAGAGTTTAGACACTAAGAGAAGATAAGGAACACACCCATTATCAAGAAATCACATTACGATTCTCTTTTTAACCTCTTCCTTAAAACACTAGTGCTTAGGAAATCTATTGGAGGCAGAAGCAGTCAAGGGTAGCTTAGGGTTAGGGTTAGGGTTAGGGTTAGGGTTATTGTTAGGGTAAGGCTTAGAGTACGGGTTCGGGTACGGGTTCGGGTACGGCGTAGGGTATGGGTTAGGGTTAGGGTTAGGGTTAGTTTGAGGGTTAGGGCTCGGTTTAGGGTACGGGTTAGGATTAGGGTACGTGTTAGGGTTAGGGTAGGGGTTAGGGTTAGGGTACGCGTTAGGGTTAGGGTAGTTATTAAACCTATCCCACTCTCTAGATACCCCTTAGCACGTCAAGGAATATTATTTGGGGGTCCAGCCATGGAGAAGAGTTTAGACACTAGGAGAAGATAAGGAACACACCCATTATCAAGAAATCACATTAGGATTCTCTTTTTAACCTGTTCCTTAAAACACTAGTGCTTAGGAAATCTATTGGAGGCAGAAGCAGTCAAGGGTAGCTTAGGGTTAGGGTTAGGGTTAGTGATAGGGTACGGCTTAGGGTACGGGTTCGGGTACGGGTTCGGGTACGGCGTAGTGTATGGGTTAGGGTTAGGTTTAGGGTTAGTTTGAGGGTTAGGGCTCGGTTTAGGGTTCGGGTTAGGATTAGGGTACGTGTTAGTGTTAGGGTACGCGTTAGGGTTAGGGTAGTTATTAAACCTATCCCACTCTCTAGATACCCCTTAGCACGTCAAGGAATATTATTTGGGGTTCCATCCATGGAGAAGAGTTCAGACACTAGGAGAAGATAAGGAACACACCCATTATCAAGAAATCACATTAGGATTCTCTTTTTAACCTGTTCCTTAAAACACTAGTGCTTAGGAAATCTATTGGAGGCAGAAGCAGTCAAGGGTAGCTTAGGGTTAGGGTTAGGGTTAGGGTACGGCTTAGGGTACGGGTTCGGGTACGGGTTTGGGTATGGCGTAGGGTATGGGTTAGTGTTAGGGTTAGTTTGAGGGTTAGGGCTCGGTTTAGGGTACGGGTTAGGATTAGGGTACGTGTTAGGGTTAGGGTAGGGGTTAGGGTTAGGGTACGCGTTAGGGTTAGGGTAGTTATTAAACCTATCCCACTGTCTAGATACCCTTTAGCACGTCAAGGAATATTATTTGGGGGTCCAGCCATGGAGAAGAGTTTAGACACTAGGAGAAGATAAGGAACACACCCATTATCCTGAAATCACATTAGGATTCTCTTTTTAACCTCTTCCTTAATACACTAGTGCTTAGGAAATCTATTGGAGGCAGAAGCAGTCAAGGGTAGCTTAGGGTTAGGGTTAGGGTTAGGGTACGGCTTAGGGTACGGGTTCGGGTCCGGGTTCGGGTACAGCGTAGGGTATGGGTTAGGGTTAGGGTTAGGGTTAGTTTGAGTGTTCGGGCTCGGTTTAGGGTACGGGTTAGGATTAGTGTACGTGTTAGGGTTAGGGTAGAGGTTAGGGTTAGGGTACGCGTTAGGGTTAGGGTAGTTATTAAACCTATTCCACTCTCTAGATACCCCTTAGCACGTCAAGGAATATTATTTGGGGGTCCAGCCTTGGAGAAGAGTTTAGACACTAGGAGAAGATAAGGAACACACCCATTATCAAGAAATCACATTAGGATTCTCTTTTTAACCTGTTCCTTAAAACACTAGTGCTTAGGAAATCTATTGGAGGCAGAAGCAGTCAAGGGTAGCTTAGGGTTAGGGTTAGGGTTAGGGTTAGGTTTAGGGTTAGGGTACGGCTTAGGGTACGGGTTCGGGTACGGGTTCGTGTACGGCGTAGGGTATGGGTTAGGGTTAGGGTTAGGGTTAGTTTGAAGGTTAGGACTCGGTTTAGGGTACGGGTTAGGATTAGGGTTCGTGTTAGGGTTAGGGTAGGGGTTAGGGTTAGGGTACGCGTTAGGGTTAGGGAAGTTATTAAACCTATCCCACTCTCTAGATACCCCTTAGCACGTCAAGGAATATTATTTGGGGGTCCAGCCATGGAGAAGAGTTTAGACAATAGGAGAAGATAAGGAACACACCCATTATCCTGAAATCACATTAGGATTCTCTTTTTAACCTGTTCCTTAATACACTAATGCTTAGGAAATCTATTGTAGGCAGAAGCAGTCAAGGGTAGCTTAGGGTTAGGGTTAGGATTAGGGTTAGGGTTAGGGTACGGCTTAGGGTACGGGTTCGGGTACTGGTTCGGGTACGGCGTAGGGTATGGGTTAGGGTTAGGTTTAGGGTTAGTTTGAGGGTTAGGGCTCGGTTTAGGGTACGGGTTAGGGTTAGGGTACGCGTTAGGGTTAGGGTAGTTATTAAACCTATCCCACTCTCTAGATACCCCTTAGCACGTCAAGGAATATTATTTGGGGGTCCAGCCATGGAGAAGAGTTTAGACACTAGGAGAAGATAAGGAACACACCCATTATCAAGAAATCACATTAGGATTCTCTTTTTAACCTGTTCCTTAAAACACTAGTGCTTAGGAAATCTATTGGAGGCAGAAGCAGTCAAGGGTAGCTTAGGGTTAGGGTTAGGGTTAGGGTTAGGGTTAGGGTACGGCTTAGGGTACGGGTTCGGGTACGGGTTCGTGTACGGCGTAGGGTATGGGTTAGGGTTAGGGTTAGGGTTAGTTTGAAGTTTAGGGCTCGGTTTAGGGTACGGGTTAGGATTAGGGTTCGTGTTAGGGTTAGGGTAGGGGTTAGGGTTAGGGTACGCGTTAGGTTTAGGGTAGTTATTAAACCTATCCCACTCTCTAGATACCCCTTAGCACGTCAAGGAATATTATTTGGGGGTCCAGCCATGGAGAAGAGTTTAGACACTAGGAGAAGATAAGGAACACACCCATTATCCTGAAATCACATTAGGATTCTCTTTTTAACCTGTTCCTTAATACACTAGTGCTTAGGAAATCTATTAGAGGCAGAAGCAGTGAAGGGTAGCTTAGGGTTAGGGTTAGGGTTAGGTTTAGGGTTAGGGTTAGGGTACGGCTTAGGGAACGGGTTCGGGTTCGGGTTCGGGTATGGCGTAGGGTATGGGTTAGGGTTAGGGTTAGGGTTAGTTTGAGGGTTAGGGCTCGGTTTAGGGTACGGGTTAGGATTAGTGTACGTGTTAGGGTAAGGGTAGAGGTTAGGGTTAGGGTACGCGTTAGGGTTAGGGTAGTTATTAAACCTATCCCACTCTCTAGATACCCCTTAGCACGTCAAGGAATATTATTTGGGGGTCCAGCCATGGAGAAGAGTTTAGACACTAAGAGAAGATAAGGAACACACCCATTATCAAGAAATCACATTACGATTCTCTTTTTAACCTCTTCCTTAAAACACTAGTGCTTAGGAAATCTATTGGAGGCAGAAGCAGTCAAGGGTAGCTTAGGGTTAGGGTTAGGGTTAGGGTTAGGGTTATTGTTAGGGTAAGGCTTAGAGTACGGGTTCGGGTACGGGTTCGGGTACGGCGTAGGGTATGGGTTAGTGTTAGGGTTAGGGTTAGTTTGAGGGTTAGGGCTCGGTTTAGGGTACGGGTTAGGATTAGGGTACGTGTTAGGGTTAGGGTAGGGGTTAGGGTTAGGGTACGCGTTAGGGTTAGGGTAGTTATTAAACCTATCCCACTCTCTAGATACCCCTTAGCACGTCAAGGAATATTATTTGGGGGTCCAGCCATGGAGAAGAGTTTAGACACTAGGAGAAGATAAGGAACACACCCATTATCAAGAAATCACATTAGGATTCTCTTTTTAACCTGTTCCTTAAAACACTAGTGCTTAGGAAATCTATTGGAGGCAGAAGCAGTCAAGGGTAGCTTAGGGTTAGGGTTAGGGTTAGTGATAGGGTACGGCTTAGGGTACGGGTTCGGGTACGGGTTCGGGTACGGCGTAGGGTATGGGTTAGGGTTAGGGTTAGGGTTAGTTTGAGGGTTAGGGCTCGGTTTAGGGTACGGGTTAGGATTAGGGTACGTGTTAGTGTTAGGGTACGCGTTAGGGTTAGGGTAGTTATTAAACCTATCCCACTCTCTAGATACCCCTTAGCACGTCAAGGAATATTATTTGGGGTTCCATCCATGGAGAAGAGTTCAGACACTAGGAGAAGATAAGGAACACACCCATTATCAAGAAATCACATTAGGATTCTCTTTTTAACCTGTTCCTTAAAACACTAGTGCTTAGGAAATCTATTGGAGGCAGAAGCAGTCAAGGGTAGCTTAGGGTTAGGGTTAGGGTTAGGGTACGGCTTAGGGTACGGGTTCGGGTACGGGTTCGGGTACGGGTTTGGGTATGGCGTAGGGTATGGGTTAGTGTTAGGGTTAGTTTGAGGGTTAGGGCTCGGTTTAGGGTACGGGTTAGGATTAGGGTACGTGTTAGGGTTAGGGTAGGGGTTAGGGTTAGGGTACGCGTTAGGGTTAGGGTAGTTATTAAACCTATCCCACTCTCTAGATACCCTTTAGCACGTCAAGGAATATTATTTGGGGGTCCAGCCATGGAGAAGAGTTTAGACACTAGGAGAAGATAAGGAACACACCCATTATCCTGAAATCACATTAGGATTCTCTTTTTAACCTCTTCCTTAATACACTAGTGCTTATGAAATCTATTGGAGGCAGAAGCAGTCAAGGGTAGCTTAGGGTTAGGGTTAGGGTTAGGGTTAGGGTTAGGGTTAGGGTACGGCTTAGGGTACGGGTTCGGGTACGGGTTCGTGTACGGCGTAGGGTATGGGTTAGGGTTAGGGTTAGGGTTAGTTTGAAGGTTAGGACTCGGTTTAGGGTACGGGTTAGGATTAGGGTTCGTGTTAGGGTTAGGGTAGGGGTTAGGGTTAGGGTACGCGTTAGGGTTAGTGAAGTTATTAAACCTATCCCACTCTCTAGATACCCCTTAGCACGTCAAGGAATATTATTTGGGGGTCCAGCCATGGAGAAGAGTTTAGACAATAGGAGAAGATAAGGAACAAACCCATTATCCTGAAATCACATTAGGATTCTCTTTTTAACCTGTTCCTTAATACACTAATGCTTAGGAAATCTATTGTAGGCAGAAGCAGTCAAGGGTAGCTTAGGGTTAGGGTTAGGATTAGGGTTAGGGTTAGGGTACGGCTTAGGGTACGGGTTCGGGTACTGGTTCGGGTACGGCGTAGGGTATGGGTTAGGGTTAGGTTTAGAGTTAGTTTGAGGGTTAGGGCTCGGTTTAGGGTACGGGTTAGGGTTAGGGTACGCGTTAGGGTTAGGGTAGTTATTAAACCTATCCCACTCTCTAGATACCCCTTAGCACGTCAAGGAATATTATTTGGGGGTCCAGCCATGGAGAAGAGTTTAGACACTAGGAGAAGATAAGGAACACACCCATTATCAAGAAATCACATTAGGATTCTCTTTTTAACCTGTTCCTTAAAACACTAGTGCTTAGGAAATCTATTGGAGGCAGAAGCAGTCAAGGGCAGCTTAGGGTTAGGGTTAGGGTTAGGGTTAGGGTTAGTGTTAGGGTACGGGTTCGGGTACGGGTTCGGGTACGGCGTAGGGTATGGGTTAGGGTTAGGGTTAGGGTTAGTTTGAGGGTTAGGGCTCGGTTTAGGGTACGGGTTAGGATTAGGGTTCGTGTTTTTGTTAGGGTAGGGGTTAGGGTTAGGGTACGCGTTAGGGTTACGGTAGTTATTAAACCTATCCCACACTCTAGATACCCCTTAGCACGTCAAGGAATATTATTTGGGGGTCCAGCCATGGAGAAGAGTTTAGACACTAGGAGAAGATAAGGAACACACCCATTATCAAGAAATCACATTAGGATTCTCTTTTTAACCTGTTCCTTAAAACACTAGTGCTTAGGAAATCTATTGGAGGCAGAAGCAGTCAAGGGTAGCTTAGGGTTAGGGTTAGGGTTAGGGTACGGCTTAGGGTACGGGTTCGGGTACGGGTTTGGGTATGGCATAGGGTATGGGTTAGGGTTAGGGTTAGGGTTAGTTTGAGGGTTAGGGCTCGGTTTAGGGTTCGGGTTAAGATTAGTGTACGTGTTAGGGTTAGGGTAGGGGTTAGGGTTAGGGTACGCGTTATGGTTAGGGTAGTTATTAAACCTATCCCACTCTCTAGATACCCTTTAGCACGTCAAGGAATATTATTTGGGGGTCCAGCCATGGAGAAGAGTTTAGACACTAGGAGAAGATAAGGAACACACCCATTATCCTGAAATCACATTAGGATTCTCTTTTTAACCTGTTCCTTAATACACTAGTGCTTAGGAAATCTACTGGAGGCAGAAGCAGTCAAGGGTAGCTTAGGGTTAGGGTTAGGGTTAGGGTACGGCTTAGGGTACGGGTTCGGGTCCGGGTTCGGGTACGGCATAGGGTATGGGTTAGGGTTAGGTTTAGGGTTAGTTTGAGGGTTAGGGCTCGGTTTAGGGTACGGGTTAGGATTAGTGTACGTGTTAGGGTTAGGGTAGAGGTTAGGGTTAGGGTACGCGTTAGGGTTAGGGTAGTTATTAAACCTATCCCACTCTCTAGATACCCCTTAGCACGTCAAGGAATATTATTTGGGGGTCCAGCCTTGGAGAAGAGTTTAGACACTAGGAGAAGATAAGGAACACACCCATTATCAAGAAATCACATTAGGATTCTCTTTTTAACCTGTTCCTTAAAACACTAGTGCTTAGGAAATCTATTGGAGGCAGAAGCAGTCAAGGGTAGCTTAGGGTTAGGGTTAGGGTTAGGGTTAGGGTACGGCTTAGGGTACGGGTTCGGGTACGGGTTCGTGTACGGCGTAGGGTATGGGTTAGGGTTAGGGTTAGGGTTAGTTTGAAGGTTAGGGCTCGGTTTAGGGTACGGGTTAGGATTAGGGTTCGTGTTAGGGCTAGGGTAGGGGTTAGGGTTAGGGTACGCGTTAGGGTTAGGGTAGTTATTAAACCTATCCCACTCTCTAGATACCCCTTAGCACGTCAAGGAATATTATTTGGGGGTCCAGCCATGGAGAAGAGTTTAGACAATAGGAGAAGATAAGGAACACACCCATTATCCTGAAATCACATTAGGATTCTCTTTTTAACCTGTTCCTTAATACACTAATGCTTAGGAAATCTATTGTAGGCAGAAGCAGTCAAGGGTAGCTTAGGGTTAGGGTTAGGATTAGGGTTAGGGTTAGGGTACGGCTTAGGGTACGGTTTCGGGTACTGGTTCGGGTATGGCGTAGGGTATGGGTTAGGGTTAGGGTTAGGGTTAGTTTGAGGGTTAGGGCTCGGTTTAGGGTACGGGTTAGGATTAGGGTACGTGTTAGGGTTAGGGTAGAGGTTAGGGTTAGGGTACGCGTTAGGGTTAGGGTAGTTATTAAACCTATCCCACTCTCTAGATACCCCTTAGCACGTCAAGGAATATTATTTGGGGGTCCAGCCATGGAGGAGAGTTTAGACACTAAGAGAAGATAAGGAACACACCCATTATCAAGAAATCACATTACGATTCTCTTTTTAACCTCTTCCTTAAAACACTAGTGCTTAGGAAATCTATTGGAGGCAGAAGCAGTCAAGGGTAGCTTAGGGTTAGGGTTAGGGTTAGGGTTAGGGTTATTGTTAGGGTAAGGCTTAGAGTACGGGTTCGGGTACGGGTTCGGGTACGGCGTAGGGTATGGGTTAGGGTTAGGGTTAGGGTTAGTTTGAGGGTTAGGGCTCGGTTTAGGGTACGGGTTAGGATTAGGGTACGTGTTAGGGTTAGGGTAGGGGTTAGGGTTAGGGTACGCGTTAGGGTTAGGGTAGTTATTAAACCTATCCCACTCTCTAGATACCCCTTAGCACGTCAAGGAATATTATTTGGGGGTCCAGCCATGGAGAAGAGTTTAGACACTAGGAGAAGATAAGGAACACACCCATTATCAAGAAATCACATTAGGATTCTCTTTTTAACCTGTTCCTTAAAACACTAGTGCTTAGGAAATCTATTGGAGGCAGAAGCAGTCAAGGGTAGCTTAGGGTTAGGGTTAGGGTTAGTGATAGGGTACGGCTTAGGGTACGGGTTCGGGTACGGGTTCGGGTACGGCGTAGTGTATGGGTTAGGGTTAGGTTTAGGGTTAGTTTGAGGGTTAGGGCTCGGTTTAGGGTTCGGGTTAGGATTAGGGTACGTGTTAGTGTTAGGGTACGCGTTAGGGTTAGGGTAGTTATTAAACCTATCCCACTCTCTAGATACCCCTTAGCACGTCAAGGAATATTATTTGGGGTTCCATCCATGGAGAAGAGTTCAGACACTAGGAGAAGATAAGGAACACACCCATTATCAAGAAATCACATTAGGATTCTCTTTTTAACCTGTTCCTTAAAACACTAGTGCTTAGGAAATCTATTGGAGGCAGAAGCAGTCAAGGGTAGCTTAGGGTTAGGGTTAGGGTTAGGGTACGGCTTAGGGTACGGGTTCGGGTACGGGTTTGGGTATGGCGTAGGGTATGGGTTAGTGTTAGGGTTAGTTTGAGGGTTAGGGCTCGGTTTAGGGTACGGGTTAGGATTAGGGTACGTGTTAGGGTTAGGGTAGGGGTTAGGGTTAGGGTACGCGTTAGGGTTAGGGTAGTTATTAAACCTATCCCACTCTCTAGATACCCTTTAGCACGTCAAGGAATATTATTTGGGGGTCCAGCCATGGAGAAGAGTTTAGACACTAGGAGAAGATAAGGAACACACCCATTATCCTGAAATCACATTAGGATTCTCTTTTTAACCTCTTCCTTAATACACTAGTGCTTAGGAAATCTATTGGAGGCAGAAGCAGTCAAGGGTAGCTTAGGGTTAGGGTTAGGGTTAGGGTTAGGGTACGGCTTAGGGTACGGGTTCGGGTCCGGGTTCGGGTACAGCGTAGGGTATGGGTTAGGGTTAGGGTTAGGGTTAGTTTGAGTGTTCGGGCTCGGTTTAGGGTACGGGTTAGGATTAGTGTACGTGTTAGGGTTAGGGTAGAGGTTAGGGTTAGGGTACGCGTTAGGTTTAGGGTAGTTATTAAACCTATTCCACTCTCTAGATACCCCTTAGCACGTCAAGGAATATTATTTGGGGGTCCAGCCTTGGAGAAGAGTTTAGACACTAGGAGAAGATAAGGAACACACCCATTATCAAGAAATCACATTAGGATTCTCTTTTTAACCTGTTCCTTAAAACACTAGTGCTTAGGAAATCTATTGGAGGCAGAAGCAGTCAAGGGTAGCTTAGGGTTAGGGTTAGGGTTAGGGTTAGGTTTAGGGTTAGGGTACGGCTTAGGGTACGGGTTCGGGTACGGGTTCGTGTACGGCGTAGGGTATGGGTTAGGGTTAGGGTTAGGGTTAGTTTGAAGGTTAGGACTCGGTTTAGGGTACGGGTTAGGATTAGGGTTCGTGTTAGGGTTAGGGTAGGGGTTAGGGTTAGGGTACGCGTTAGGGTTAGGGAAGTTATTAAACCTATCCCACTCTCTAGATACCCCTTAGCACGTCAAGGAATATTATTTGGGGGTCCAGCCATGGAGAAGAGTTTAGACAATAGGAGAAGATAAGGAACACACCCATTATCCTGAAATCACATTAGGATTCTCTTTTTAACCTGTTCCTTAATACACTAATGCTTAGGAAATCTATTGTAGGCAGAAGCAGTCAAGGGTAGCTTAGGGTTACGGTTAGGATTAGGGTTAGGGTTAGGGTACGGCTTAGGGTACGGGTTCGGGTACTGGTTCGGGTACGGCGTAGGGTATGGGTTAGGGTTAGGTTTAGGGTTAGTTTGAGGGTTAGGGCTCGGTTTAGGGTGCGGGTTAGGGTTAGGGTACGCGTTAGGGTTAGGGTAGTTATTAAACCTATCCCACTCTCTAGATACCCCTTAGCACGTCAAGGAATATTATTTGGGGGTCCAGCCATGGAGAAGAGTTTAGACACTAGGAGAAGATAAGGAAAACACCCATTATCAAGAAATCACATTAGGATTCTCTTTTTAACCTGTTCCTTAAAACACTAGTGCTTAGGAAATCTATTGGAGGCAGAAGCAGTCAAGGGTAGCTTAGGGTTAGGGTTAGGGTTAGGGTTAGGGTTAGGGTACGGCTTAGGGTACGGGTTCGGGTACGGGTTCGTGTACGGCGTAGGGTATGGGTTAGGGTTAGGGTTAGGGTTAGTTTGAAGTTTAGGGCTCGGTTTAGGGTACGGGTTAGGATTAGGGTTCGTGTTAGGGTTAGGGTAGGGGTTAGGGTTAGGGTACGCGTTAGGTTTAGGGTAGTTATTAAACCTATCCCACTCTCTAGATACCCCTTAGCACGTCAAGGAATATTATTTGGGGGTCCAGCCATGGAGAAGAGTTTAGACACTAGGAGAAGATAAGGAACACACCCATTATCCTGAAATCACATTAGGATTCTCTTTTTAACCTGTTCCTTAATACACTAGTGCTTAGGAAATCTATTAGAGGCAGAAGCAGTGAAGGGTAGCTTAGGGTTAGGGTTAGGGTTAGGTTTAGGGTTAGGGTTAGGGTACGGCTTAGGGAACGGGTTCGGGTTCGGGTTCGGGTATGGCGTAGGGTATGGGTTAGGGTTAGGGTTAGGGTTAGTTTGAGGGTTAGGGCTCGGTTTAGGGTACGGGTTAGGATTAGTGTACGTGTTAGGGTTAGGGTAGAGGTTAGGGTTAGGGTACGCGTTAGGGTTAGGGTAGTTATTAAACCTATCCCACTCTCTAGATACCCCTTAGCACGTCAAGGAATATTATTTGGGGGTCCAGCCATGGAGAAGAGTTTAGACACTAAGAGAAGATAAGGAACACACCCATTATCAAGAAATCACATTACGATTCTCTTTTTAACCTCTTCCTTAAAACACTAGTGCTTAGGAAATCTATTGGAGGCAGAAGCAGTCAAGGGTAGCTTAGGGTTAGGGTTAGGGTTAGGGTTAGGGTTATTGTTAGGGTAAGGCTTAGAGTACGGGTTCGGGTACGGGTTCGGGTACGGCGTAGGGTATGGGTTAGGGTTAGGGTTAGGGTTAGTTTGAGGGTTAGGGCTCGGTTTAGGGTACGGGTTAGGATTAGGGTACGTGTTAGGGTTAGGGTAGGGGTTAGGGTTAGGGTACGCGTTAGGGTTAGGGTAGTTATTAAACCTATCCCACTCTCTAGATACCCCTTAGCACGTCAAGGAATATTATTTGGGGGTCCAGCCATGGAGAAGAGTTTAGACACTAGGAGAAGATAAGGAACACACCCATTATCAAGAAATCACATTAGGATTCTCTTTTTAACCTGTTCCTTAAAACACTAGTGCTTAGGAAATCTATTGGAGGCAGAAGCAGTCAAGGGTAGCTTAGGGTTAGGGTTAGGGTTAGTGATAGGGTACGGCTTAGGGTACGGGTTCGGGTACGGGTTCGGGTACGGCGTAGGGTATGGGTTAGGGTTAGGGTTAGGGTTAGTTTGAGGGTTAGGGCTCGGTTTAGGGTACGGGTTAGGATTAGGGTACGTGTTAGTGTTAGGGTACGCGTTAGGGTTAGGGTAGTTATTAAACCTATCCCACTCTCTAGATACCCCTTAGCACGTCAAGGAATATTATTTGGGGTTCCATCCATGGAGAAGAGTTCAGACACTAGGAGAAGATAAGGAACACACCCATTATCAAGAAATCACATTAGGATTCTCTTTTTAACCTGTTCCTTAAAACACTAGTGCTTAGGAAATCTATTGGAGGCAGAAGCAGTCAAGGGTAGCTTAGGGTTAGGGTTAGGGTTAGGGTACGGCTTAGGGTACGGGTTCGGGTACGGGTTCGGGTACGGGTTTGGGTATGGCGTAGGGTATGGGTTAGTGTTAGGGTTAGTTTGAGGGTTAGGGCTCGGTTTAGGGTACGGGTTAGGATTAGGGTACGTGTTAGGGTTAGGGTAGGGGTTAGGGTTAGGGTACGCGTTAGGGTTAGGGTAGTTATTAAACCTATCCCACTCTCTAGATACCCTTTAGCACGTCAAGGAATATTATTTGGGGGTCCAGCCATGGAGAAGAGTTTAGACACTAGGAGAAGATAAGGAACACACCCATTATCCTGAAATCACATTAGGATTCTCTTTTTAACCTCTTCCTTAATACACTAGTGCTTATGAAATCTATTGGAGGCAGAAGCAGTCAAGGGTAGCTTAGGGTTAGGGTTAGGGTTAGGGTACGGCTTAGGGTACGGGTTCGGGTCCGGGTTCGGGTACAGCGTAGGGTATGGGTTAGGGTTAGGGTTAAGGTTAGTTTGAGGGTTAGGGCTCGGTTTAGGGTACGGGTTAGGATTAGTGTACGTGTTAGGGTTAGGGTAGAGGTTAGGGTTAGGGTACGCGTTAGGGTTAGGGTAGTTATTAAACCTATTCCACTCTCTAGATACCCCTTAGCACGTCAAAGAATATTATTTGGGGGTCCAGCCATGGAGAAGAGTTTAGACACTAGGAGAAGATAAGGAACACACCCATTATCAAGAAATCACATTAGGATTCTCTTTTTAACCTGTTCCTTAAAACACTAGTGCTTAGGAAATCTATTGGAGGCAGAAGCAGACAAGGGTAGCTTAGGGTTAGGGTTAGGGTTAGGGTTAGGGTTAGGGTTAGGGTACGGCTTAGGGTACGGGTTCGGGTACGGGTTCGTGTACGGCGTAGGGTATGGGTTAGGGTTAGGGTTAGGGTTAGTTTGAAGGTTAGGACTCGGTTTAGGGTACGGGTTAGGATTAGGGTTCGTGTTAGGGTTAGGGTAGGGGTTAGGGTTAGGGTACGCGTTAGGGTTAGTGAAGTTATTAAACCTATCCCACTCTCTAGATACCCCTTAGCACGTCAAGGAATATTATTTGGGGGTCCAGCCATGGAGAAGAGTTTAGACAATAGGAGAAGATAAGGAACAAACCCATTATCCTGAAATCACATTAGGATTCTCTTTTTAACCTGTTCCTTAATACACTAATGCTTAGGAAATCTATTGTAGGCAGAAGCAGTCAAGGGTAGCTTAGGGTTAGGGTTAGGATTAGGGTTAGGGTTAGGGTACGGCTTAGGGTACGGGTTCGGGTACTGGTTCGGGTACGGCGTAGGGTATGGGTTAGGGTTAGGTTTAGAGTTAGTTTGAGGGTTAGGGCTCGGTTTAGGGTACGGGTTAGGGTTAGGGTACGCGTTAGGGTTAGGGTAGTTATTAAACCTATCCCACTCTCTAGATACCCCTTAGCACGTCAAGGAATATTATTTGGGGGTCCAGCCATGGAGAAGAGTTTAGACACTAGGAGAAGATAAGGAACACACCCATTATCAAGAAATCACATTAGGATTCTCTTTTTAACCTGTTCCTTAAAACACTAGTGCTTAGGAAATCTATTGGAGGCAGAAGCAGTCAAGGGCAGCTTAGGGTTAGGGTTAGGGTTAGGGTTAGGGTTAGGGTACGGCTTAGGGTACGGGTTCGGGTACGGGTTCGTGTACGGCGTAGGGTATGGGTTAGGGTTAGGGTTAGGGTTAGTTTGAAGGTTAGGGCTCGGTTTAGGGTACGGGTTAGGATTAGGGTTCGTGTTAGGGTTAGGGTAGGGGTTAGAGTTAGGGTACGCGTTAGGTTTAGGGTAGTTATTAAACCTATCCCACTCTCTAGATACCCCTTAGCACGTCAAGGAATATTATTTGTGGGTCCAGCCATGGAGAAGAGTTTAGACACTAGGAGAAGATAAGGAACACACCCATTATCCTGAAATCACATTAGGATTCTCTTTTTAACCTGTTCCTTAATACACTAGTGCTTAGGAAATCTACTGGAGGCAGAAGCAGTCAAGGGTAGCTTAGGGTTAGGGTTAGGGTTAGGGTTAGGGTTAGGGTACGGCTTAGGGTACGGGTTCGGGTCCGGGTTCGGGTACGGCATAGGGTATGGGTTAGGGTTAGGGTTAGGGTTAGTTTGAGGGTTAGGGCTCGGTTTAGGGTACGGGTTAGGATTAGGGTTAGGGTTAGGGTTAGGGTAGAGGTTAGGGTTAGGGTACGCGTTAGGGTTAGGGTAGTTATTAAACCTATCCCACTCTCTAGATACCCCTTAACACGTCAAGGAATATTATTTGGGGGTCCAGCCTTGGAGAAGAGTTTAGACACTAGGAGAAGATAAGGAACACACCCATTATCAAGAAATCACATTAGGATTCTCTTTTTAACCTGTTCCTTAAAACACTAGTGCTTAGGAAATCTATTGGAGGCAGAAGCAGTCAAGGGTAGCTTAGGGTTAGGGTTAGGGTTAGGGTTAGGGTACGGCTTAGGGTACGGGTTCGGGTACGGGTTCGTGTACGGCGTAGGGTATGGGTTAGGGTTAGGGTTAGGGTTAGTTTGAAGGTTAGGGCTCGGTTTAGGGTACGGGTTAGGATTAGGGTTCGTGTTAGGGCTAGGGTAGGGGTTAGGGTTAGGGTACGCGTTAGGGTTAGGGTAGTTATTAAACCTATCCCACTCTCTAGATACCCCTTAGCACGTCAAGGAATATTATTTGGGGGTCCAGCCATGGAGAAGAGTTTAGACAATAGGAGAAGATAAGGAACACACCCATTATCCTGAAATCACATTAGGATTCTCTTTTTAACCTGTTCCTTAATACACTAATGCTTAGGAAATCTATTGTAGGCAGAAGCAGTCAAGGGTAGCTTAGGGTTAGGGTTAGGATTAGGGTTAGGGTTAGGGTACGGCTTAGGGTACGGGTTCGGGTACTGGTTCGGGTATGGCGTAGGGTATGGGTTAGGGTTAGGGTTAGGGTTAGTTTGAGGGTTAGGGCTCGGTTTAGGGTACGGGTTAGGATTAGGGTACGTGTTAGGGTTAGGGTAGAGGTTAGGGTTAGGGTACGCGTTAGGGTTAGGGTAGTTATTAAACCTATCCCACTCTCTAGATACCCCTTAGCACGTCAAGGAATATTATTTGGGGGTCCAGCCATGGAGGAGAGTTTAGACACTAAGAGAAGATAAGGAACACACCCATTATCAAGAAATCACATTACGATTCTCTTTTTAACCTCTTCCTTAAAACACTAGTGCTTAGGAAATCTATTGGAGGCAGAAGCAGTCAAGGGTAGCTTAGGGTTAGGGTTAGGGTTAGGGTTAGGGTTATTGTTAGGGTAAGGCTTAGAGTACGGGTTCGGGTACGGGTTCGGGTACGGCGTAGGGTATGGGTTAGGGTTAGGGTTAGGGTTAGTTTGAGGGTTAGGGCTCGGTTTAGGGTACGGGTTAGGATTAGGGTACGTGTTAGGGTTAGGGTAGGGGTTAGGGTTAGGGTACGCGTTAGGGTTAGGGTAGTTATTAAACCTATCCCACTCTCTAGATACCCCTTAGCACGTCAAGGAATATTATTTGGGGGTCCAGCCATGGAGAAGAGTTTAGACACTAGGAGAAGATAAGGAACACACCCATTATCAAGAAATCACATTAGGATTCTCTTTTTAACCTGTTCCTTAAAACACTAGTGCTTAGGAAATCTATTGGAGGCAGAAGCAGTCAAGGGTAGCTTAGGGTTAGGGTTAGGGTTAGTGATAGGGTACGGCTTAGGGTACGGGTTCGGGTACGGGTTCGGGTACGGCGTAGTGTATGGGTTAGGGTTAGGTTTAGGGTTAGTTTGAGGGTTAGGGCTCGGTTTAGGGTTCGGGTTAGGATTAGGGTACGTGTTAGTGTTAGGGTACGCGTTAGGGTTAGGGTAGTTATTAAACCTATCCCACTCTCTAGATACCCCTTAGCACGTCAAGGAATATTATTTGGGGTTCCATCCATGGAGAAGAGTTCAGACACTAGGAGAAGATAAGGAACACACCCATTATCAAGAAATCACATTAGGATTCTCTTTTTAACCTGTTCCTTAAAACACTAGTGCTTAGGAAATCTATTGGAGGCAGAAGCAGTCAAGGGTAGCTTAGGGTTAGGGTTAGGGTTAGGGTACGGCTTAGGGTACGGGTTCGGGTACGGGTTTGGGTATGGCGTAGGGTATGGGTTAGTGTTAGGGTTAGTTTGAGGGTTAGGGCTCGGTTTAGGGTACGGGTTAGGATTAGGGTACGTGTTAGGGTTAGGGTAGGGGTTAGGGTTAGGGTACGCGTTAGGGTTAGGGTAGTTATTAAACCTATCCCACTGTCTAGATACCCTTTAGCACGTCAAGGAATATTATTTGGGGGTCCAGCCATGGAGAAGAGTTTAGACACTAGGAGAAGATAAGGAACACACCCATTATCCTGAAATCACATTAGGATTCTCTTTTTAACCTCTTCCTTAATACACTAGTGCTTAGGAAATCTATTGGAGGCAGAAGCAGTCAAGGGTAGCTTAGGGTTAGGGTTAGGGTTAGGGTACGGCTTAGGGTACGGGTTCGGGTCCGGGTTCGGGTACAGCGTAGGGTATGGGTTAGGGTTAGGGTTAGGGTTAGTTTGAGTGTTCGGGCTCGGTTTAGGGTACGGGTTAGGATTAGTGTACGTGTTAGGGTTAGGGTAGAGGTTAGGGTTAGGGTACGCGTTAGGGTTAGGGTAGTTATTAAACCTATTCCACTCTCTAGATACCCCTTAGCACGTCAAGGAATATTATTTGGGGGTCCAGCCTTGGAGAAGAGTTTAGACACTAGGAGAAGATAAGGAACACACCCATTATCAAGAAATCACATTAGGATTCTCTTTTTAACCTGTTCCTTAAAACACTAGTGCTTAGGAAATCTATTGGAGGCAGAAGCAGTCAAGGGTAGCTTAGGGTTAGGGTTAGGGTTAGGGTTAGGTTTAGGGTTAGGGTACGGCTTAGGGTACGGGTTCGGGTACGGGTTCGTGTACGGCGTAGGGTATGGGTTAGGGTTAGGGTTAGGGTTAGTTTGAAGGTTAGGACTCGGTTTAGGGTACGGGTTAGGATTAGGGTTCGTGTTAGGGTTAGGGTAGGGGTTAGGGTTAGGGTACGCGTTAGGGTTAGGGAAGTTATTAAACCTATCCCACTCTCTAGATACCCCTTAGCACGTCAAGGAATATTATTTGGGGGTCCAGCCATGGAGAAGAGTTTAGACAATAGGAGAAGATAAGGAACACACCCATTATCCTGAAATCACATTAGGATTCTCTTTTTAACCTGTTCCTTAATACACTAATGCTTAGGAAATCTATTGTAGGCAGAAGCAGTCAAGGGTAGCTTAGGGTTAGGGTTAGGATTAGGGTTAGGGTTAGGGTACGGCTTAGGGTACGGGTTCGGGTACTGGTTCGGGTACGGCGTAGGGTATGGGTTAGGGTTAGGTTTAGGGTTAGTTTGAGGGTTAGGGCTCGGTTTAGGGTACGGGTTAGGGTTAGGGTACGCGTTAGGGTTAGGGTAGTTATTAAACCTATCCCACTCTCTAGATACCCCTTAGCACGTCAAGGAATATTATTTGGGGGTCCAGCCATGGAGAAGAGTTTAGACACTAGGAGAAGATAAGGAACACACCCATTATCAAGAAATCACATTAGGATTCTCTTTTTAACCTGTTCCTTAAAACACTAGTGCTTAGGAAATCTATTGGAGGCAGAAGCAGTCAAGGGTAGCTTAGGGTTAGGGTTAGGGTTAGGGTTAGGGTTAGGGTACGGCTTAGGGTACGGGTTCGGGTACGGGTTCGTGTACGGCGTAGGGTATGGGTTAGGGTTAGGGTTAGGGTTAGTTTGAAGTTTAGGGCTCGGTTTAGGGTACGGGTTAGGATTAGGGTTCGTGTTAGGGTTAGGGTAGGGGTTAGGGTTAGGGTACGCGTTAGGTTTAGGGTAGTTATTAAACCTATCCCACTCTCTAGATACCCCTTAGCACGTCAAGGAATATTATTTGGGGGTCCAGCCATGGAGAAGAGTTTAGACACTAGGAGAAGATAAGGAACACACCCATTATCCTGAAATCACATTAGGATTCTCTTTTTAACCTGTTCCTTAATACACTAGTGCTTAGGAAATCTATTAGAGGCAGAAGCAGTGAAGGGTAGCTTAGGGTTAGGGTTAGGGTTAGGTTTAGGGTTAGGGTTAGGGTACGGCTTAGGGAACGGGTTCGGGTTCGGGTTCGGGTATGGCGTAGGGTATGGGTTAGGGTTAGGGTTAGGGTTAGTTTGAGGGTTAGGGCTCGGTTTAGGGTACGGGTTAGGATTAGTGTACGTGTTAGGGTAAGGGTAGAGGTTAGGGTTAGGGTACGCGTTAGGGTTAGGGTAGTTATTAAACCTATCCCACTCTCTAGATACCCCTTAGCACGTCAAGGAATATTATTTGGGGGTCCAGCCATGGAGAAGAGTTTAGACACTAAGAGAAGATAAGGAACACACCCATTATCAAGAAATCACATTACGATTCTCTTTTTAACCTCTTCCTTAAAACACTAGTGCTTAGGAAATCTATTGGAGGCAGAAGCAGTCAAGGGTAGCTTAGGGTTAGGGTTAGGGTTAGGGTTAGGGTTATTGTTAGGGTAAGGCTTAGAGTACGGGTTCGGGTACGGGTTCGGGTACGGCGTAGGGTATGGGTTAGTGTTAGGGTTAGGGTTAGTTTGAGGGTTAGGGCTCGGTTTAGGGTACGGGTTAGGATTAGGGTACGTGTTAGGGTTAGGGTAGGGGTTAGGGTTAGGGTACGCGTTAGGGTTAGGGTAGTTATTAAACCTATCCCACTCTCTAGATACCCCTTAGCACGTCAAGGAATATTATTTGGGGGTCCAGCCATGGAGAAGAGTTTAGACACTAGGAGAAGATAAGGAACACACCCATTATCAAGAAATCACATTAGGATTCTCTTTTTAACCTGTTCCTTAAAACACTAGTGCTTAGGAAATCTATTGGAGGCAGAAGCAGTCAAGGGTAGCTTAGGGTTAGGGTTAGGGTTAGTGATAGGGTACGGCTTAGGGTACGGGTTCGGGTACGGGTTCGGGTACGGCGTAGGGTATGGGTTAGGGTTAGGGTTAGGGTTAGTTTGAGGGTTAGGGCTCGGTTTAGGGTACGGGTTAGGATTAGGGTACGTGTTAGTGTTAGGGTACGCGTTAGGGTTAGGGTAGTTATTAAACCTATCCCACTCTCTAGATACCCCTTAGCACGTCAAGGAATATTATTTGGGGTTCCATCCATGGAGAAGAGTTCAGACACTAGGAGAAGATAAGGAACACACCCATTATCAAGAAATCACATTAGGATTCTCTTTTTAACCTGTTCCTTAAAACACTAGTGCTTAGGAAATCTATTGGAGGCAGAAGCAGTCAAGGGTAGCTTAGGGTTAGGGTTAGGGTTAGGGTACGGCTTAGGGTACGGGTTCGGGTACGGTTTCGGGTACGGGTTTGGGTATGGCGTAGGGTATGGGTTAGTGTTAGGGTTAGTTTGAGGGTTAGGGCTCGGTTTAGGGTACGGGTTAGGATTAGGGTACGTGTTAGGGTTAGGGTAGGGGTTAGGGTTAGGGTACGCGTTAGGGTTAGGGTAGTTATTAAACCTATCCCACTCTCTAGATACCCTTTAGCACGTCAAGGAATATTATTTGGGGGTCCAGCCATGGAGAAGAGTTTAGACACTAGGAGAAGATAAGGAACACACCCATTATCCTGAAATCACATTAGGATTCTCTTTTTAACCTCTTCCTTAATACACTAGTGTTTATAAAATCTATTGGAGGCAGAAGCAGTCAAGGGTAGCTTAGGGTTAGGGTTAGGGTTAGGGTACGGCTTAGGGTACGGGTTCGGGTCCGGGTTCGGGTACAGCGTAGGGTATGGGTTAGGGTTAGGGTTAGGGTTAGTTTGAGGGTTAGGGCTCGGTTTAGGGTACGGGTTAGGATTAGTGTACGTGTTAGGGTTAGGGTAGAGGTTAGGGTTAGGGTACGCGTTAGGGTTAGGGTAGTTATTAAACCTATTCCACTCTCTAGATACCCCTTAGCACGTCAAGGAATATTATTTGGGGGTCCAGCCATGGAGAAGAGTTTAGACACTAGGAGAAGATAAGGAACACACCCATTATCAAGAAATCACATTAGGATTCTCTTTTTAACCTGTTCCTTAAAACACTAGTGCTTAGGAAATCTATTGGAGGCAGAAGCAGTCAAGGGTAGCTTAGGGTTAGGGTTAGGGTTAGGGTTAGGGTTAGGGTTAGGGTACGGCTTAGGGTACGGGTTCGGGTACGGGTTCGTGTACGGCGTAGGGTATGGGTTAGGGTTAGGGTTAGGGTTAGTTTGAAGGTTAGGACTCGGTTTAGGGTACGGGTTAGGATTAGGGTTCGTGTTAGGGTTAGGGTAGGGGTTAGGGTTAGGGTACGCGTTAGGGTTAGTGAAGTTATTAAACCTATCCCACTCTCTAGATACCCCTTAGCACGTCAAGGAATATTATTTGGGGGTCCAGCCATGGAGAAGAGTTTAGACAATAGGAGAAGATAAGGAACAAACCCATTATCCTGAAATCACATTAGGATTCTCTTTTTAACCTGTTCCTTAATACACTAATGCTTAGGAAATCTATTGTAGGCAGAAGCAGTCAAGGGTAGCTTAGGGTTAGGGTTAGGATTAGGGTTAGGGTTAGGGTACGGCTTAGGGTACGGGTTCGGGTACTGGTTCGGGTACGGCGTAGGGTATGGGTTAGGGTTAGGTTTAGAGTTAGTTTGAGGGTTAGGGCTCGGTTTAGGGTACGGGTTAGGGTTAGGGTACGCGTTAGGGTTAGGGTAGTTATTAAACCTATCCCACTCTCTAGATACCCCTTAGCACGTCAAGGAATATTATTTGGGGGTCCAGCCATGGAGAAGAGTTTAGACACTAGGAGAAGATAAGGAACACACCCATTATCAAGAAATCACATTAGGATTCTCTTTTTAACCTGTTCCTTAAAACACTAGTGCTTAGGAAATCTATTGGAGGCAGAAGCAGTCAAGGGCAGCTTAGGGTTAGGGTTAGGGTTAGGGTTAGGGTTAGGGTACGGCTTAGGGTACGGGTTCGGGTACGGGTTCGTGTACGGCGTAGGGTATGGGTTAGGGTTAGGGTTAGGGTTAGTTTGAAGGTTAGGGCTCGGTTTAGGGTACGGGTTAGGATTAGGGTTCGTGTTAGGGTTAGGGTAGGGGTTAGAGTTAGGGTACGCGTTAGGTTTAGGGTAGTTATTAAACCTATCCCACTCTCTAGATACCCCTTAGCACGTCAAGGAATATTATTTGTGGGTCCAGCCATGGAGAAGAGTTTAGACACTAGGAGAAGATAAGGAACACACCCATTATCCTGAAATCACATTAGGATTCTCTTTTTAACCTGTTCCTTAATACACTAGTGCTTAGGAAATCTACTGGAGGCAGAAGCAGTCAAGGGTAGCTTAGGGTTAGGGTTAGGGTTAGGGTTAGGGTTAGGGTACGGCTTAGGGTACGGGTTCGGGTCCGGGTTCGGGTACGGCATAGGGTATGGGTTAGGGTTAGGGTTAGGGTTAGTTTGAGGGTTAGGGCTCGGTTTAGGGTACGGGTTAGGATTAGGGTTAGGGTTAGGGTTAGGGTAGAGGTTAGGGTTAGGGTACGCGTTAGGGTTAGGGTAGTTATTAAACCTATCCCACTCTCTAGATACCCCTTAGCACGTCAAGGAATATTATTTGGGGGTCCAGCCTTGGAGAAGAGTTTAGACACTAGGAGAAGATAAGGAACACACCCATTATCAAGAAATCACATTAGGATTCTCTTTTTAACCTGTTCCTTAAAACACTAGTGCTTAGGAAATCTATTGGAGGCAGAAGCAGTCAAGGGTAGCTTAGGGTTAGGGTTAGGGTTAGGGTTAGGGTACGGCTTAGGGTACGGGTTCGGGTACGGGTTCGTGTACGGCGTAGGGTATGGGTTAGGGTTAGGGTTAGGGTTAGTTTGAAGGTTAGGGCTCGGTTTAGGGTACGGGTTAGGATTAGGGTTCGTGTTAGGGTTAGGGTTAGGGTACGCGTTAGGGTTAGGGTAGTTATTAAACCTATCCCACTCTCTAGATACCCTTTAGCACGTCAAGGAATATTATTTGGGGGTCCAGCCATGGAGAAGAGTTTAGACACTAGGAGAAGATAAGGAACACACCCATTATCCTGAAATCACATTAGGATTCTCTTTTTAACCTGTTCCTTAATACACTAGTGCTTAGGAAATCTATTGGAGGCAGAAGCAGTCAAGGGTAGCTTAGGGTTAGGGTTTGGGATAGGTTTAGGGTTAGGGTACGGCTTAGGGTATGGGTTCGGGTCCGGGTTTGGGTATGGTGTAGGGTATGGGTTAGGGTTAGGGTTAGGGTTAGTTTGAGGGTTAGGGCTCGGTTTAGGGTACGGGTTAGGATTAGTGTACGTGTTAGGGTTAGGGTAGAGGTTAGGGTTAGGGTACGCGTTAGGGTTAGGGTAGTTATTAAACCTATCCCACTCTCTAGATACCCCTTAGCACGTCAAGGAATATTATTTGGGGGTCCAGCCATGGAGAAGAGTTTAGACAATAGGAGAAGATAAGGAACACACCCATTATCCTGAAATCACATAAGGATTCTCTTTTTAACCTGTTCCTTAATACACTAATGCTTAGGAAATCTATTGTAGGCAGAAGCAGTCAAGGGTAGCTTAGGGTTAGGGTTAGGATTAGGGTTAGGGTTAGGGTACGGCTTAGGGTACGGGTTTGGGTACTGGTTCGGGTACGGCGTAGGGTATGGGTTAGGGTTAGGGTTAGGGTTAGTTTGAGGGTTAGGGCTCGGTTTAGGTTACGGGTTAGGATTAGGGTACGTGTTAGGGTTAGGGTAGGGGTTAGGGTTAGGGTACGCGTTAGGGTTAGTGTAGTTATTAAACCTATCCCACTCTCTAGATACCCCTTAGCACGTCAAAGAATATTATTTGGGGGTCCAGCCATGGAGAAGAGTTTAGACACTAGGAGAAGATAAGGAACACACCCATTATCAAGAAATCACATTAGGATTCTCTTTTTAACCTGTTCCTTAAAACACTAGTGCTTAGGAAATCTATTGGAGGCAGAAGCAGTCAAGGGTAGCTTAGGGTTAGGGTTAGGGTTAGGGTTAGGGTTAGCTTTAGGGTACGGCTTAGGGTACGGGTTCGGGTACGGGTTCGGGTCCGGCGTAGGGTATGGGTTAGGGATAGGGTTAGGGTTAGTTTGAGGGTTAGGGCTCGGTTTAGGGTACGGGTTAGGATTAGGGTACGTTTTAGGGTTAGGGTACGCGTTAGGGTTAGGGTAGTTATTAAACCTATTCCACTCTCTAAATACCCTTTAGCACGTCAAGGAATATTATTTGGGGGTCCAGCCATGGAGAAGAGTTTAGACACTAGGAGAAGATAAGGAACACACCCATTATCCTGAAATCACATTAGGATTCTCTTTTTAACCTGTTCCTTAATACACTAGTGCTTAGGAAATCTACTTGAGGCAGAAGCAGTCAAGGGTAGCTTAGGGTTAGGGTTAGGGTTAGGGTTAGGGTTAGGGTACGGCTTAGGGTACGGGTTCGGGTCCGGGTTCGGGTACGGCATAGGGTATGGGTTAGGGTTAGGGTTAGGGTTAGTTTGAGGGTTAGGGCTCGGTTTAGGGTACGGGTTAGGATTAGTGTACGTGTTAGGGTTAGGGTAGAGGTTAGGGTTAGGGTACGCGTTAGGGTTAGGGTAGTTATTAAACCTATCCCACTCTCTAGATACCCCTTAGCACGTCAAGGAATATTATTTGGGGGTCCAGCCTTGGAGAAGTGTTTAGACACTAGGAGAAGATAAGGAACACACCCATTATCAAGAAATCACATTAGGATTCTCTTTTTAACCTGTTCCTTAAAACACTAGTGCTTAGGAAATCTATTGGAGGCAGAAGCAGTCAAGGGTAGCTTAGGGTGAGGTTTAGGGTACGGCTTAGGGTACGGTTTCGGGTACGGGTTCGTGTATGGCGTAGGGTATGGGTTAGGGTTAGGGTTCGGGTTAGTTTGAAGGTTAGGGCTCGGTTTAGGGTACGGGTTAGGATTAGGGTTCGTGTTAGGGTTAGGGTAGGGGTTAGGGTTAGGGTACGCGTTAGGGTTAGGGTAGTTATTAAACCTATCCCACTCTCTAGATACCCCTTAGCACGTCAAGGAATATTATTTGGGGGTCCAGCCATGGAGAAGAGTTTAGACAATAGGAGAAGATAAGGAACACACCCATTATCCTGAAATCACATTAGGATTCTCTTTTTAACCTGTTCCTTAATACACTAATGCTTAGGAAATCTATTGTAAGCAGAAACAGTCAAGGGTAGCTTAGGGTTAGGGTTAGGGTTAGGGTTAGGGTTAGCTTTAGGGTACGGCTTAGGGTACGGGTTCGGGTACGGGTTCGGGTACGGCGTAGGGTATGGGTTAGGGATAGGGTTAGGGTTAGTTTGAGGGTTAGGGCTCGGTTTAGGGTACGGGTTAGGATTAGGGTACGTGTTAGGGTTAGGGTACGCGTTAGGGTTAGGGTAGTTATTAAACCTATCCCACTCTCTAAATACCCTTTAGCACGTCAAGGAATATTATTTGGGGGTCCAGCCATGGAGAAGAGTTTAGACACTAGGAGAAGATAAGGAACACACCCATTATCCTGAAAACACATTAGGATTCTCTTTTTAACCTGTTCCTTAATACACTAGTGCTTAGGAAATCTACTTGAGGCAGAAGCAGTCAACGGTAGCTTAGGGTTAGGGTTAGGGTTAGGGTTAGGGTTAGGGTACGGCTTAGGGTACGGGTTCGGGTACGGGTTCGTGTACGGCGTAGGGTATGGGTTAGGGTTAGGGTTCGGGTTAGTTTGAAGGTTAGGGCTCGGTTTAGGGTACGGGTTAGGATTAGGGTTCGTGTTAGCGTTAGGGTAGGGGTTAGGGTTAGGGTACGCGTTAGGGTTAGGGTAGTTATTAAACCTATCCCACTCTCTAGATACCCCTTAGCACGTCAAGGAATATTATTTGGGGGTCCAGCCATGGAGAAGACTTTAGACAATAGGAGAAGATAAGGAACACACCCATTATCCTGAAATCACATTAGGATTCTCTTTTTAACCTGTTCCTTAATACACTAATGCTTAGGAAATCTATTGTAAGCAGAAGCAGTCAAGGGTAGCTTAGGCTTAGGGTTAGGATTAGGGTTAGGGTTAGGGTACGGCTTAGGGTACGGGTTCGGGTACTGGTTCGGGTACGGCGTAGGGTATGGGTTAGGGTTAGGGTTAGGGTTAGTTTGAGGGTTAGGGCTCGGTTTAGGTTACGGGTTAGGATTAGGGTACGTGTTAGGGTTAGGGTAGGGGTTAGGGTTAGGGTACGCATTAGGGTTAGTGTAGTTATTAAACCTATCCCACTCTCTAGATACCCCTTAGCACGTCAAAGAATATTATTTGGGGGTCCAGCCATGGAGAAGAGTTTAGACACTAGGAGAAGATAAGGAACACACCCATTATCAAGAAATCACATTAGGATTCTCTTTTTAACCTGTTCCTTAAAACACTAGTGCTTAGGAAATCTATTGGAGGCAGAAGCAGTCAAGGGTAGCTTAGGGTTAGGGTTAGGGTTAGTGTTAGGGTACGGCTTATGGTACGGGTTCGGGTACGGCGTAGGGTATGGGTTAGGGTTAGGTTTAGGGTTAGTTTGAGGGTTAGGGCTCGGTTTAGGGTACGGGTTAGGATTAGGGTACGTGTTAGGGTTAGGGTACGCATTAGGGTTAGGGTAGTTTTTAAACCTATCCCACTCTCTAGATACCCCTTAGCACGTCAAGGAATATTATTTGGGGGTCCAGCCATGGAGAAGAGTTTAGACACTAGGAGAAGATAAGGAACACACCCATTATCAAGAAATCACATTAGGATTCTCTTTTTAACCTGTTCCTTAAAACACTAGTGCTTAGGAAATCTATTGGAGGCAGAAGCAGTCAAGGGTAGCTTAGGGTTAGGGTTAGGGTTAGGGTACGGCTTAGGGTACGGGTTCGGGTACGGGTTTGGGTATGGCATAGGGTATGGGTTAGGGTTAGGGTTAGGGTTAGTTTGAGGGTTAGGGCTCGGTATAGGGTTCGGGTTAAGATTAGTGTACGTGTTAGGGTTAGGGTAGGGGTTAGGGTTAGGGTACGCGTTAGTGTTAGGGTAGTTATTAAACCTATCCCACTCTCTAGATACCCTTTAGCACTTCAAGGAATATTATTTGTGGGTCCAGCCATGGAGAAGAGTTTAGACACTAGGAGAAGATAAGGAACACACCCATTATCCTGAAATCACATTAGGATTCTCTTTTTAACCTGTTCCTTAATACACTAGTGCTTAGGAAATCTATTGGAGGCAGAAGCAGTCAAGGGTAGCTTAGGGTTAGGGTTTGGGATAGGTTTAGGGTTAGGGTACGGCTTAGGGTATGGGTTCGGGTCCGGGTTTGGGTATGGCGTAGGGTATGGGTTAGGGTTAGGGTTAGGGTTAGTGTGAGGGTTAGGGCTCGGTTTAGGTTACGGGTTAGGATTAGGGTACGTGTTAGGGTTAGGGTAGGGGTTAGGTTTAGTGTACGCGTTAGGGTTAGGGTACTTATTAAACCTATCCCACTCTCTAGATACCCCTTAGCACGTCAAGGAATATTATTTGGGGGTCCAGCCATGGAGAAGAGTTTAGACACTAGGAGAAGATAAGGAAAACACCCATTATCAAGAAATCACATTAGGATTCTCTTTTTAACCTGTTCCTTAAAACACTAGTGCTTAGGAAATCTATTGGAGGCAGAAGCAGTCAAGGGTAGCTTAGGGTTAGGGTTAGGGTTAGGGTTAGGGTTAGGGTACGGCTTAGGGTACGGGTTCGGGTACGTGTTCGTGTACGGCGTAGGGTATGGGTTAGGGTTAGGGTTAGGGTTAGTTTGAAGGTTAGGGCTCGGTTTAGGGTACGGGTTATGATTAGGTTTCGTGTTAGGGTTAGGGTAGGGGTTAGGGTTAGGGTACGCGTTAGATTTAGGGTAGTTATTAAACCTATCCCACTCTCTAGATACCCCTTAGCACGTCAAGGAATATTATTTGGGGGTCCAGCCATGGATAAGAGTTTAGACACTAGGAGAAGATAAGGAACACACCCATTATCAAGAAATCACATTAGGATTCTCTTTTTAACCTGTTCCTTAAAACACTAGTGCTTAGGAAATCTATTGGAGGCAGAAGCAGTCAAGGGTAGCTTAGGGTTAGGGTTAGGGTTAGGGTACGGCTTAGGGTACGGGTTCGTGTACGGGTTCGTGTACGGCGTAGGGTATGGGTTAGGGTTAGGGTTAGGGTTAGTTTGAAGGTTAGGGCTCGGTTTAGGGTACGGGTTAGGATTAGGGTTCGTGTTAGGGTTAGGGTAGGGGTTAGGGTTAGGGTACGCGTTAGGGTTAGGGTAGTTATTAAACCTATCCCACTCTCTAGATACCCCTTAGCACGTCAAGGAATATTATTTGGGGGTCCAGCCATGGAGAAGAGTTTAGACAATAGGAGAAGATAAGGAACACACCCATTATCTTGAAATCACATTAGGATTCTCTTTTTAACCTGTTCCTTAATACAATAATGCTTAGGAAATCTATTGTAGGCAGAAGCAGTCAAGGGTAGCTTAGGGTTAGGGTTAGGATTAGGGTTAGGGTTAGGGTACGGCTTAGGGTACGGGTTCGGGTACTGGTTCGGGTACGGCGTAGGGTATGGGTTAGGGTTAGGGTTAGGGTTAGTTTGAGGGTTAGGGCTCGGTTTAGGTTACGGGTTAGGATTAGGGTACGTGTTAGGGTTAGGGTAGGGGTTAGGGTTAGGGTACGCGTTAGGGTTAGTGTAGTTATTAAACCTATCCCACTCTCTAGATACCCCTTAGCACGTCAAAGAATATTATTTGGGGGTCCAGCCATGGAGAAGAGTTTAGACACTAGGAGAAGATAAGGAACACACCCATTATCAAGAAATCACATTAGGATTCTATTTTTAACCTGTTCCTTAAAACACTAGTGCTTAGGAAATCTATTGGAGGCAGAAGCAGTCAAGGGTAGCTTAGGGTTAGGGTTAGGGTTAGGGTTAGGGTTAGTGTTAGGGTACGGGTTCGGGTACGGGTTCGGGTACGGCGTAGGGTATGGGTTAGGGTTAGGGTTAGGGTTAGTTTGAGGGTTAGGGCTCGGTTTAGGGTACGGGTTAGGATTAGGGTACGTGTTAGTGTTAGGGTAGGGGTTAGGGTTAGGGTACGCGTTAGGGTTACGGTAGTTATTAAACCTATCCCACACTCTAGATACCCCTTAGCACGTCAAGGAATATTATTTGGGGGTCCAGCCATGGAGAAGAGTTTAGACACTAGGAGAAGATAAGGAACACACCCATTATCAAGAAATCACATTAGGATTCTCTTTTTAACCTGTTCCTTAAAACACTAGTGCTTAGGAAATCTATTGGAGGCAGAAGCA